>NW_007728104.1:111247-249472 GCF_000696425.1 Galeopterus variegatus | reverse complement strand
CTGTGTCTTTGCAAAGAAATATCACATTTTTGTAATTCACACATACTTGTGAAATCCAAGTTTGTGCACTCTCTTCCTAACAGGACCAGCAAATAAACAAAGAAATAACATATTTGAGGATAGACAGTAAGTACAACCCAATCTATTTGCCACGAGTTGATTATTCTTGTCAATATTAGCTAAGGCTCAATCTTTAAAGACAGTACGATGTAATCATCACACCATCTTTCTCATCGTCATTCCAGCTTGGGCAATCTGAGATTCTACAATTTGCATGTAGAAAATTTATTGGGGGCTTCTCTAGGGAACAGTCTTTTGGAAGGAGAAGTTGAGTCCCCTATAGTGACAATAAAGATCTAAGCCCACCGAAGGAGGAACACTGAAGATGGAAGGAGATGTTACGGAGGACCCTTATTAGAAAAAGTCAATCAGACTGTATTCCCATATCAACCCACCATTGAATGTGAACTGCCCAGGACAAGGGAGCCATTGGCAACTGGAAGAATGAATGCCTTGGACCTGAAGGGGAGTCTGGTGTTGGACACACCATCTACTATGATCTTCATTATAATGAGTCTTTGCTACATGCCCAGCCATATGCTAAGTTCTTTAAACACATTTTCTAATTCTTACTATAGTCCTATGAGGGAGAGACATTTTTGCCCATTTTACAGTTAGGGAGACTGAGGCTTAGGAAAGCTAAGTAACTTGCTCAAGATCACCCACCTACTACTTAGTAATACAAGCTGTGTTCAGACCCAAGCTACACTTTTCCAAAGCCCTTGCACTTAACCACTTCAGTATTGCAGAGAAAACCCTGGACATAGAGTCACGAGGCCAGGGTCCTGTCCCACTGACCAGCTGTACAACTTCACCAAGACACGCAGGTCTGACTCTCTTCTTAACCTGGAGAGGGTAGACGTGCTTCTGAAGCACTCAGGGACTCCCCTCACCCCCATCCCTAAGGCACATAGAAAGTGGGGAGGAAGGGCAGCTGGGCCAGGGCTAGTGGAGAAATGCTTTGGAGATCTGCTCTCCAGGGCTGATGGTGTCCAACCATTGACTTGAAGGTGCCAACAAGAGCAGTGAACTTGAGCACTGTTCAGGCCAGTATCAATATCCGAGGAGCTTTGACACAATGGTAGTGTCTGCAGTTAAATGGGTGGCAGGGTTGCAGCTCTGGATTGTCCAGCCATCTGGAAGCAGGACTCCAGGCAGTGGATAGGAGACAGAGAATTCAGCAGGAGCAGGAAGATGATGTTAAGTGTCCTGCTGACAGGCGCTGATAGGGAGGACTCCAACTGGGCTGGCCTAGTAAGTCTTTAGCATGGCTTATAAGGCCATGTTGATTGTGCCCCTGCAGACATATGCTCCTGCCACATCCATCACTTCACCAACCTTCTGCCCT
Source organism: Galeopterus variegatus (assembly GCF_000696425.1). NCBI lineage: Eukaryota > Metazoa > Chordata > Mammalia > Dermoptera > Cynocephalidae > Galeopterus > Galeopterus variegatus. The sequence continues at coordinate 248,064 of NW_007728104.1, read as the reverse complement.
GCTCCCCACTGCACTGGGCTCCTTTCCCTTTCTACAACATATGCTATGTGCTTTCTCAACTTTAGGCTTCTGCCTGGCTCCCTTTCTTTACCTAGCTAACTCTTACTCATCCCTCAGGTGTCTGCAAGTACTCTTCCAGGAAGCCTTCCTTGGCCTCCCAAGACTGGGTTAGGTGACCCTTCTGTGCTCTCCCAGAGCAGCATGTGTTGGGAATATTATGTAATGATTGGCATGCAATAAGCACTCTGAAAATAGTGGCTATTAATATTATTCATGCTTGACAGCACCTATCATTCTGAATTGGACACCATGCATGCTCTTCCTGGGCTGAATCTCTAGCTTCTGGCACATTGCAGAGCACACAATAGTTGCCTGATAAATATTTGTTAAAATAATAAAATCCTCAGTTACACAATTGGGTAAACATGGACTTGACGGCATGGGGAAGGGGGTGGCCAGGGCTCCCCTGCAATATCTCAGTGACTGGCCCACTAATTCAACACCAGTCTCTGGCAGGGTTTGGGGCTAAGCTTCTGTTTGTCTTGGCTGTTGTGCTTGGGATTGTGTAAGCAATGGGGAGGAATCAACCGGCTGGCTGAAGACACTCAGAGCCTGCAACCGGGAAGGACTAGGATGGACAGGGACCATCGTGTGGGCAGAACTTCTGTTCACAATGTGATTCCACCATTTGTTTATTTAAGAGGCAGTGCAGTTTATGGAATGAGCATGGGATTTGGGGTTAGACACACCTGCATTTAAATCCCTATTCTTTAACCTAAAGCTGTGGAGTGGAGGTTAAGGGCAGAATCTTTGGGGCAAGACTTCCTGGATTCGAATTGCACCTTTTTCACTTCCTGGCTGTGTGACATTAGACATGTTATGCAACCTCTCTGTGTCTTGGTTTTCTCATCTGTAAAATGGAGATAATAATAATTCCTGCTTCACAGGGCTATTATGAGGATTTGTGAGTTAATAATCATAAAGTTCATAAAACAGAGCTTGACAGGTAGTAAGAATGACAGATTTACCTAATCATTCTGAGCCTCAATTTTCTCATCAGAAAAAATGGGCATATGTAGAACATTAGGTACAGTGTCTCATACCTGGCACACTCTCAGTAATTTTTATTATTATTATTATTTCTATTAATATTACTTCTCCTGTAAGTGGAAAATACTTTCTTCAGGTGAACTTGGTTGAAAAACAGAAAGCTTCCTGTGGATACTTCTGGTCTCTACTGACAATTTGGGGAGAAAAGGAGCTACTTCTGTGTGGCTGTGGACAGCTGCTTCCCTGTGCTTTGCCTTCTTTCCCCAGTGCTCTGAAAACCCTCTTCATGGCCCCACACACTCCAGTGCATGCCCATTTCTCTGGCAGATGAGCAAAGGAGGGGTGCATTAGTTTCCTAGGGCTTCCACGACAAAGTGCCACAAACTTGGTGTCTTAAGACAACAGAAATGTATTCTCTCACAGTTCTGGAGCAGAAGTCTGAAATCGAGGTGTCAGCAGGGCCACGCTCCCTCCAAAGGATCTAGAGAAGGACCCTTCCTGGCCTGTTCCAGCTCTGGTGGCTCCCTGCATTCCTCGGCTTTTGGCAGCATCACTCCAATTTCTGTTTCTGCCTCCACATGGACTTCTTTTTCTGTGTGTCTCTGCCCCGATCTCCCTCTGCCTTTCTCATTTAAGGGTTTAGGGTTCACCCTAAATTCTGGATCATTTTATCTGGAGATCCTTAACTTAATTACTTCTGCAAAGACTCTTTTTCTAAATGGGTTCACATTCCCAGGTACCAGGGGTTAGGACATGGTCACATCTTTTGGAGACAACCATTCACACCACTTTAATGGGTACAGGGCCCTAACTGGGTCTAACTAGGATGCATCCCTTTGTTTGGACCAACCTATACCTCCTTTTCCTTTTTATCTTTTCCCTGAACATTTGTTCCAGTCTTGTCTATCCTCCTTAGCTGGGGTCATGGCCAGAACAGCAAGTAACACATGACCAGCCAACTTGCTCCTTCCCGAGCTCCTCTATGTCCCATGTCTGCACTCACCTCCTGTCTCAGGATTCGCTGGGGCAGTATGTTGGACACTTGACCCTGTATTCATCTGAACTCTTGTTCTGCTTGGCCCTCCCAGTTACCTCATAGACAGACAGCAGAGTCAGATGTCACCCTGGGACCTGGCAGTGCCAGCCTGGACTGCCTGGCTCTTCACCAGGGTTGTCTTGGTCACACATCAGGTTTCATAGACAGAGCCAAGGAAAGAGACCCTGGTGAGCTGGAGCAAGTAGAGGCAATGGATCTGGGTCAGAGCAGCAACTATGTTTGCAGTTGGACCAGGCAAATAGGCTCAGAGAAGGAATCTGGGTCAAAGGCTTGGCAGACTGGCAGGAAATATGAGGCCTGATGCTCAAATTAAAAAGGAAACTAGCTTTCCATCTGCACAGGTTAGTTCTTGGTTCTCCTAAGTCTGATTGGGGTCGGTCTGTGACATGTGGCATATTATGGGTTGCAAAAGTCAACTAAATTTAGCATGTATTTATCAAAGATGTTCTATATGCCAGGATCTAGGGATACAGAGGTAAGAAAATCCTTGTCTTTGAGTAGATGAAAGTATTGCACGGGACACACACTTGTACATATGAAGAACTAATTGTCACAAAATATGGTAACTGTACATACACAGTATTATATGGAGCCCAAGGAGAGAATAGCTCATCCTGCCTTGGGTTAGGGAATGGGTTAGCATGGGTACAAACATGTAAAACAGAAACAAATTTTGCCCATAGCATACAGAACCTTGCACTCGCTGCCACCACGTGTATGAATGGGTAAGGAAAAGTAAAACAGCATAGCTGCAGCAAGACAACTGTCCAGTTTTGAACCCCAGCTCTGCAGCTAGCAGAAGAATCAGTGGTAAGTCAGAGACGTACAGTAATTTATCAATAAAAGCCATGTATGACAAACCCACAGCAATTTATTGTGTAACTTATCTCTAAGCAGTGTAATCATTTCAAGCTGAAAATCTCTCTTCCTGCTATAAGGTGGGAGACTTACTAAACTCCCAGTAGAAGGAGCAGCGGCTGCTGGCAAAGCTTCCTCCACCCAAGACAATATTCCTGGGCAGCTCTGGGAGAACTGGAAGCAAGTCTCTCCTCCAGCATGTGCATGGTCTCACAGATTAGCCAATGGCAACATAAATGGCCCATACTGTAGGGATAAAAGCAGTTGATGCAGACTCTGTACATTTAGGTTCAACTTTTGAGCAAATAAAACACAGAGAACCCTTTGTAGTCAACACAAGGACTGAGAAGTGGTGAGCTCTTCAAGGCTGGATGTGAGGCATGCATGAGGATCGTAAATGACACAGGATTGGGATGGCAACAAGTGAAGGTGACCTAGATAACAACGAAGGCAGAAACATTTCAGGTTACACCTCTGCGCATCATAAGGAAGAGAATGGACTAAAAATCACAGCACTGGCTACCTTGTACTGCACGTCTCTAATGCACAAGGTCTACACAAGGCACTGTACATAGCATGGGTGCAATCTGAGCACAGCACTGCCACTTGCCTCTTATGAGCTCTAGTTTGCAGATGATAATGAAGCCTCTGTAAGATGTAGTAAATGGCAGAGTTAGAACCCAGCTCTAACTAGTTAGTGTTCCCTGACATCCAGGCCCATTCTCTTTCCATACCCATCATGATGGTCACATAAGGTGGTTACAGCAGGAATTATTCATAGCTCATCATACCAAGTAAATAGAACAGACTTTGAATAGACTGAACACAGTTCACTTCTGAGTGTGGTTTTAACCTTCTCAAGTTATTTTAATTGTCTTTATAAAGTTCAAAGTAACCCTATCACGTAGGTCCGGCTAAGAGGGAGTGCTTCAAGCAGGGGAACGCAATTGACTTTTGTATTCAAGGTTCCGATGTCCAGAGTGGGCCAACTTTATTAAGAGTGCAGCCCCTTCGTTGGAAGGGGTGGGATATTTCTGCTCAACTTGCAGCACTTGGGGAGGCGTGGACTCTCCCTTTTGTATTCAAGGTTCCGATGTCCAGAGTGGGCCAACTTTATTAAGAGTGCAGCCCCTTCATTGGAAGGGGTGGGATATTTCTGCTCAACTTGCAGCACTTGGGGAGGCGTGGACTCTCCGCAGATGAGGTTGCTGCCTCATGGGGAGACAGTGTTATGGAAAAATGTGTTTACAATACCCTAGAGCGATGAAGGGGTTTGCTGTAATGCTTGGTGCCAACTGGCAAGGTCAGTGGGGACAACTGGGGAGAGTCCAGAAGGAAAAAAACCTGAGGAAGGAGTGAGTAGAACAGAAGAGGGAGCACTGAGTGGTGGCCACAGTGGCAGTTTTAAGTGCTGTTTGGCCCAGACACTCAACAGAGCACCCATGGGTAGAGCACAGATGGATCCTGGGTTGGAGTCCAGCACTTCCAGCAAGGCTCGCGCTTACTCTGACACCTCGGCCTTGAGATCCCATGACTGTAACTCACACCTGATATTTCCTCGGGTGGGTAGGAGAGAGGGGAAATCATGAGGTCAGGGGAGAAAAGTAGGATGACCGGCAGCAAGGCTCGCGCTTACTCTGACACCTCGGCCTTGAGATCCCATGACTGTAACTCACACCTGGTATTTCCTCGGGTGGGGAGGAGAGAGGGGAAATCATGAGGTCAGGGGAGAAAAGTAGGATGACCGGCGACCACTGTGACTGCAGCCTGGGGGAGAGGACCCTGCCTGCCTGGCCCTGGACTCCCTCTCTAACTCATGCCGTCGCTGTCACAGGGCCTCTGACTCATTCAGCCTGAAAACCCAGGAATCAACTTTGACACCTCCAATTCCTTTGCACGTCACACGTGGTCCTCAACACTAAGGGATTTTAGCCCCTGAGTCTTGTTAGACCTGATACCCTGCTCCATCCCACGGCCAGTGACTTGGGTCATGCCCCGTCCTCTGTCCTCTCTTATTGGGACCAGCAAGGGCCTCCCAGCTGGTCTTCCTGCCTCCAGTCTACTCACTGCAGTCCATTCTCTGAGCTACTGCCTAGTGATCTTCCTGAGGAATAAACCAGCCTTGTCACTGCTCTGCTTCCTATTGCCAGAGCAGTGATTCTCAGCTGGAGGCTCCCCTGAGCTCCAAGAATCCAGGGGCAAAATTGCACATTTATGCCACGTGGCAGAGGTGGTCAGTGACTAACAGATATTCCACGTGCATCCCCATGTGTTCTGGCCTCCCTTGCAGTCAGGTTGGGGCATGTGACTGCAGCAGTTTTGTCAACTCACTGTGGTCACACACCATAACTCATGCTTATTTGTGGCTCATGGAGGTTGGATGACTTTTTTGAAAGGAGAAACAAGTTAGTTATTTCAAATTAATTGCATTATTTGGGGGGATTAAAAAGAACTCAATGAAGATATGTGATCCGTAGGAAAGAAAGTACAAAAAAGGAGTTCTTAAGAGTGAATATGGGGGACCACTGGCCTGCAGGGTAATGTCCAGACATGAAGTTCATGTCAAAGCAGCAGAGACTCAAAAGCCTCTCTGGTTTTGCTGGCAATGGCTTCTTGTTGCCCTGTGCTTTGCCAACCTGGACCTCGACTCATTATTCCCCAATCACTTTGCATTTCCATGTGGCCTTGTCCTTGCAAACACTAGTCCCTTGTCCCCAGCCTATCTCAGTCCCCCTCACCCTGCAAGACCCAACGGAAATGTCACCTTCCCTGTTGAGCTCCCATCTCCCTCAGCCATGATCTCAGTCACAGCACCTCTGTCAAATATCAGTCTTTAATCTATGCATCTCTGACTGTTCATTAAAACACGAACTCTCCCACATAGGTAGTGTTTCCTTCCCATCTCTGTGTCCCTAGGACAGTGCCTGGCACACGGGAGGTGTTCACCAACTGTCGCCTTCTTGGGGGTGCCCTTCTAGGCTCCTGGGATGGGCTGGCTGCATGTGGCAATGGATACACTATTTACCTAAGCGGCCCCCTTGCTGCTCCTCCAGCATGCCCAGCTGCTGTCCCTGCAGAGCCCTCACTTTTGCAGGCACCTCTGCCTGGAATGCTCCCTCCACATCTCGCACGGCTCTCTCCCTCACATCAGTCAGAGGGACACTTCCTCTGGTCATTCTCCCTCTCTCTCCTCACTCTGCTTTACATCTTCATAGCACTCATCATCTGGCACATTTTATTTCACATTTACAATTTATTGTGTTTATTGTGTCTTCCCCTAGTAGACTATAAGCTCTGTGAGGTCAGGGACTTTCTCGTGTTCACTGCGCAAGACCAGTTCCTGACACATTAGTCAGTGCTTAAAAAATGTTTTTGAATGAAAAATAATAAAATTATTATACTTTAAGAAATCGAATCTGAAACCTAGCCTTCTACTCTCAAGCGCTGTCTTCTTAAAGCCATCAAACTTTAGAGTGAGAAAGGAATTTAGAGGGTTTACTTTAGCCAAGTGCTGTCACCTCTCCCCCAGGGTGATGGAGATGCAAAGAGGATTACTCAAAGCCCATCTCTTCTGAGCAGTGAGAAGCCCCGAAGGGGTTAATTTCCATGAACCCTCAAGAGAGAGGCATTCCTTGGAAAATTAACACTGAACTGGGGTCTTCTTTCAGTATTTATTCTCCAGGCAAGAAAGTTACAGAAAAAGAACATAGGTGGTTACAAAAAGAACAGTAAGATAATTGTCATGGCAACAGTCATTTGGCTTAGTTGCACCAAGGACATCTGCCCTTGGAGCCAGCAATTTTGCTGTGTTACAATTGTTTACCTACAACAGAGACTTTAGCCTGGGGAAAGCTTCCTGTCTTTTGCAAGCTTAACATTTCTATGTGTAATTTTAAAAAGTTAGGCTATACCTGAAACTACAGGGCTTTGGAAGCTAGGGCCTGTGAAATAACATTTGCTTTATAAATGTTAGTACACTCCACAAAGTATTCTCTTTCAAACAAAGTGAAGACAGAGGTCTCAGATGATGGAATACCTCACCTGTGCAGAACTGGACCCTGTGCAGAGCCAAAATCTGCATCTGACTCCTGGGTCTTGACTCCTAGCACAGTGCCTTGCATGCCGTGAGCATTCAGTTAATCAATGAGTGTTAACTTGAATTAAAACTAGAAAAGGCTAAGCAGAGTTTGGTGTCTGTGTGCACAGCTTTCTGCCCTGAAATAAACTGAGCTCAAAGGACACGGGCCTCTAGAGAGTTACTTGAGAAGGCAGAAGTGTAACAGCTGTAGACCCAAGTTCTCACCCAGATGCACTGACCCTGTCAGGCTGAGCTGGACCAATTAACCTCACTACTACCTGATCCTCTGGACTGGATATCCCCCAAATCTGCAGGCACATCTGGCACTGTTTGCTGGTCAATGAGTGAGAAAAAAAGCCACACTCAGTTTCTCCCACTATTCTCTCACAACATGACACCACACACCAGCAAGGAAGAAAGCAATCAATTCCACAGCAGACACCAGCTGGGTGTCCTCCAATTCAATTCCAACACTGTCTACCTGGAGATAGTGCCATATCCCACAGAATGAGGGCTTAGTCCCCAAGACTGCGCCCATGCCACTTCGGGTACCAAGTGCAAGCCCTGTGCTTCTGACCCATGGGCTATAAATCAGAGTTCCCATGACCCCCTCCTTGGGTTCAATTAATTTTCTAGAGCAGCTCACAGAACTCAGGAAAACACTTACTTTACCGGTTTATTATAAAGGATGTTAGCAAGGATACAGATAAAGAGACACATAGGGCGAGGTATGGGGGAAAGGGTGTGGAGCTTCCATGCTCTCCCTGGACACGCCACCCTCCAGGAACCTCCACATGTTCAGCTGTCCAAAAGCTCCCCAAACCCTGTGCTCTTGAGCTTTTATGATAGCTTCATGACATAGGCATGACAGAAGCATGGACAACCATGTAGAAATGTGATTGGACAAAAAGGGCACGATCTAACAGTAACATACGGTAGGGAAACCCAGCAAGGCCTGTCTGTTCAGATTCTCCTTGGCCACTCTGTGCAGCGTTCCTTCCTCCCAGGCATGGGGCAGGACCCCTTCTGAATTTCTTTATGGCCAGCGCAGGGGAAGATTAGAGTTCTATCCTGGGGAGCCAGGAAGCATGATGATCACAGCTGCCAAAGGATGCTAAGGGTCAAAAAAGAAGAGAATCTCTTTTTTGGCTGGGAGCACTGACCAGGCAACTGCTAGGGAAAAACAAGAAATACAATGGCAGCTCAGTGTGGTGGGCAGTGATTGAGGGGCCCAGGAACTAAAGCTTTTCCCTCTCGACTTTGCACACGGGGACAGTTACTGAAATTGTAGACTTTCACTTGTAAAATAAATCCTGTAGTTAGGAATAATCAGGGTCTCATCACGAAGTTCTTGGCATATATTCCAGGACTATAAGCTCTAAATTATGTACAGTAGTGGTGCAAATTGCCAACAAACTGTGCCTTCCACAATGGGGGGAAACATGATGAAACCCTGGCTTGGTGGATCACAACACAACTGCTCACAGTGCTGGCTCATCTCTCCTTTAGATGGAATAGTGTCACCTTTTCTATATGCTCTATGCACATTTCAGTTTCTGCCCTCAGACTGTCAGGAATACAGAGAGCTCTTTGGCTAAACAGCTAGCATTAAACAAATCAGAAGATTTCAAAGCCTGATGTTCACATGTCCAATACAGACCCAGTACCACCACCCTCCTCTCCTGCAGCCACAGCAGAAACCATCCATGATCAGAGGGTCCAAACCTTGAGCCTTGGACCCCACCTCACAACCCTTCCCTGTCCAGAGAGCCTCTGACAGTCAATGGGGGCTGGCACTTAAAATGAAATTATTTGCCGTCCTAGGTTTTAGTTGTATAAAGCCAGGACTAAAATGTGTACACTGCCCTGAATCTTGTATCTATATTGCTGGGTCATGTATTATGAGTGACATATGGTTGCCTGTCTTGCAGGATTTGCTTTTTTTCTTTTTTCCCTTTCTCTTTTTCAAACAAAGCCAATCGATGGCACAGTCTCCTTAAGCTGTGTTCTAAATGTGCATGGCTATGCAAGATGCAATGTTCTGGCGAGTCACTAGGTGGCATCTAATTGAGACACTCAGTGAGCTATCCCAGAAAACACGCTTTTTAGAGCACACCACAGTTCTCCATTTTGGCTGCCATTGTGTGGTGGGCATGTTGGAGTTAATCCATTGCCATCTGTCTTTATTTTGCTAACGTACTCAGTCGGACGCCACACAATTGAGTTCTGCAAATGTCGGCTCTCCAGTATAGCAATTACTGAGCCTCTTTCTAAACAATATCACCGCACAGCATTCTTCCTGCCTTGCATAGAGCTTGAAACATTTAGGCTCATTTTGACTTGCTTTGCGTATAGGGCTTGTCATCTTCAAAGATTAAGAAAAATTGGTCTGAACTCAAAGCCATAACAAGGCATGGCTTCTCTTTCCAAACTGAGAACATGCCAATCAACATGTTCCCATTACATAAAAACTCCAGGCAGCACAGCAGAGAACGTGGGCTGTGCTGTGCTGCCCACAGAGGCCCCACCACCTCCTCCAGGATGCAGACACTCTGAGTGCATTTTGTGGTTGTCAGTGATGTTGCTATTTTAATATTTGAAGGACTGGTGGGAGGGGACCACAGAGGCCCCACCACCTCCTCCAGGATGCAGACACTCTGAGTGCATTTTGTGGTTGTCAATGATGTTGCTATTTTAATATTTGAAGGACTGGTGGGAGGGGTGGGGAGTGAGGCATGTGACAGCAATCGGAGAAGCAAAAAGAAAGGAAGGAGGAGGGGGGAGCGAGGATGAGCTATTATTTAAATGGCCTGCCTTCCATTGCTGCTCCAGAAGTGGGATGAGTTAATCATCTCAATGGCCTGGAAAGGGTCTTGTTCTCGTTTGCTCATTCATTATCCATTTATTCACTCACTATGTATTGAAGACCTGCTCTCCTGTCACCTACTGCATGAGATGCTCCAGACACAGGTGAGATCAACTCACCAAATGTCATTGCCCTGTTGGAACTTAACAGTTTGTGGGGGGACAGATATCGATTGAGGAAACACAAGTGCTATGGCTGTTGTGAAAGAGACAAACGGAGTCTTGCACAAGCACATGATGGACACCTTCACTGTGCTGGGAAGGAACAGGTCTCCGAGGTAGGTGAAGGTGGAAGGGGTTTTAGAGTTTCGTTCTTCTCTGTTGTACTCCCACATGCTACAAATTCTGCTTTGCAATTAGCAGATACTAAATTAGTATTTGGTGATCAACTAGCAGGTTTTTATTGGCATGGAGTGAGGAAGATCTAGCAGGAGAACCACCGTGAGAACACAGCCCAGTCCCTGATGAAAAGCCAAGAGCTTCTGTCACAGGAGCGTGGATTTCGGCTTTTCCCTGCTCTGTTCGTAAGCCTCTTTGTGATAACTTCTTTTCCCTACAACCTCCTTCCTCCCTAATCAATTTTGCCCTACTTCCCTGCCAAAATTATATTAAGATCTCCATCCATCTGTTATTCTTATTAAAGTCCATTTTGTTCAAAGTTTTAAAGCACAGATAAACCAAAAGCGGTTAAACATTAATGTATTTGTTTACATTGCTATCTGGAATTCTTCAGATTCAAGTCACTGTTTACGTTTTAGAATCTATGAGGCAATTTGGGGAGCAAAGAAGAGGAGGCAAGAAAAAGGGGAACCTTCTACAGTGTTTCTTTGTCTTCTCCATTGTGCTACTGTGCTTTCAGATGTAACTTCTATCTTCAGGGTTTCAGCTATAAAGCAGAGGGACCCCAGATCCTGATGCATTGGTGTAAAATTCAAGCAAAGGCAGACCTACTAATCTGTAGTTTGGGGGAAATGTAAGCTCCCTGATTTTTCTTATAGGTCTTGCGTGGATATTGTAGAGGCTTAATGTGGTCTCACTACTTACCAGTGCATTTGTGAGCGACCCAGTCTCACAGGACTTTATCTTGACAGCCAAGTATATTTGTCATTAAATATTTGAGGTCTGAGTACTTTAAGGTCATCTCCTGGGAGAACTGCACCACCAGGTAGCTTGAAGACAAATCCTGGCTATAATAGTAACAGCAGGAGACTTTGTCTTACCAAGTTCCTCCCCAAGGCTGAATCCAGGTGTCAGGCAGCTGTCCCTCATGAGGCTGGGATCCCCCTGTGTGAAACCGTAACTGTCAGAAGGCTCAGGCGAAAAGGCATTCTGGGGCCACCAGGGAAAGGGGCATGGTCTGTGGGGTGGCTCCAGGGTAGAGCTGGGTGCCCTCTTCCTGCCACCTCTCTGGGATCTGCCTGCACTGTGGACCTGGTGGACGGGGGTGCAGAGGACAAGCCGGGATACCAGGGGAAAAGGAAATGTTGCTTGGGTGGTGACATACACTGGAGAGCCAGGTCCCCACACAGCAGCCACCACTGTCACCATGGAAACTTCTGTGAGGACACTGAAGGCCACTAGCAGGAGCCCTGGCAACGTTCTTCCATTTTGACCTCTCATTGCATTTGACACAACTTACCAGACTTGTTCTGGGGACTTTTCCTTCCTTAGTGTATGTGACATGAGCCCTCTTGTTTCTGCTTCTTTTGCCCTGAGTGACCTTTGGCAGCCTCTTCTGCGGGCATTAGCTTTTCTCCCTCTTCGTTCACCTATTAACCGTGGCTATAAAAACCTTAGCCTTATATAAAAACCTATAGAACCCCTGCTTTCTTTATCCCCTTTTTTTTGAAATGTTCCTTCATTTTCTTGGTTTGAGCTTCCAGTTGTCTGAAGAAGACAACTTTAGCTGGAATTCAGCACAGGTGAGGAGAAAACTGGTGTCTGATCTGTGGAGTGCCATGTGTGCCTTGTGGCACTGGTGCTGTGCCTGTGACGCCTCAGTTTACCCCCACCAGAACTCTGCAAGGAAGCGTGTCACTTTCCTCTGTCCTTTTGTGCCTGCTGTTCCTTTGGACTGAAATTCTTCTTTCTTCCTCCTTTCTCTCACCTTCCAAACTTCTACTTCTTTTCAAATCCAGTTCAATTACCATTTCCTTTGTGGCATCTCCCTCAAATCCCCAAACTCCGTTAATCCCTTTGTCTGAATTCCATGGCACCAGCGTCATCCTTCTGTTAGATCATTTACCACATTATACTCCGCAGCACAGTTTCCCAATTTCCCTGCCCCTCAAAGTTGTCTTTGAGGTGCTAGAAGACAAGATGAGGTTTTGTCTGTCTTGGTATCCTAATGTCTACCCCAGTGCCTGACACGTAGGCAGGTGCTTAAGAAATATTCACTTAGCGTGTAATAGCTAGCCTTTGTTAACTCAGGGCATTGTCTCGGGCAGTCCTCAAAATAACCCTAGGCATTCGGTCATTATCCAATGAGGAAAGTGAGATTCAGAGAAGTTAAATAAATTGCTAAGGACCACACAGGCAGAATCGGGACATAATAGCTAGCCTTTGTTAACTCAGGGCATTGTCTCGGGCAGTCCTCAAAATAACCCTAGGCGTTCGGTCATTATCCAATGAGGAAAGTGAGATTCAGAGAAGTTAAATAAATTGCTAAGGACCACACAGGCAGAATCGGGACATGAAGCAGTGCTGCACAGTCACTCTCTACCTGTGGTGTCCCCTACAACTGCCAACCAATAGCTAACAAAGAGCACTTGGCAGGGACATTTACACAACCCAATGCTGAATAAAGCATGTATGAATTTATGAATAAAAGGACAAATAAGTAAATGAATGAATCTGCTCTGTCTTTCATAGAGCCCGGACTTAATTCCTGCTCATTTGCCTCCCCCTCTGCTCCTCCCTTTTATCCCATAAATACTCCTCCAGCCCCTACCTGCCTCGTTTCATGCTGACCACCTGCGACTTCTTCATCCCCCAGCCCAGAGACTCCTTCCTCCTCTGCCTCCCCTACCTGCCTCCTCTTGAATGCATAACTTAATTCTCAAGCCCTGGTGTTGGATCCACTCTCAGGGCCTGGTTTTGGCTTCCGACTTACTGTTAAGTAAAATCTAAGCCTGGAGGCTGACTGTCAAGGTATCACCATCCCTTACTAGAGTTATTTCCCTATGTATCCATCATTTTAAACCAAATAAATCTGTTTACTGCCCCTAGCACACAATTGGCCTGTGTCACCTCCATATCTGTGCCCAAGCCATTCTGCTGTGTTTTGAACACCTGTCATATATCTGGAACTGAGCTGGGTTCTGGGAGTACAGAGGTTAAAACTCCAGTCTCTGAAGCTCATAGATTAGTGAGAGATGGCTAAGAGGGCAATTACCAGGCACTGTAATTGTGGCAGGCGATTCAGAGGACAGCCTGGGTTGCCATGGGCGCAGAGAGGATGTCCACCTCCCACGTCGCCAATAGTCACCACTCTCGGCTCTGCCGCTGCCTGCTGAAGCACCTCTCCTTAGGGGGTTTCCTACTCTGACCCTCCGCCCGCTCCCCTCAGGCACCTCCTCCTCCCTCATGCAATCACACTCTTCTGCATTTCTCTGTACCTGTAGATCCATTCATCTGCAAAAAGTACATCCTTGAACTTTGCCCCCTCAGCTGGTGCACAGTAATAGGAGAGGAAAGGATAAAAGCAGGCAGGTTCAAAGGAAGGCGGTGTGTCTGCTGGAAAAGACTACAGCCCAAAGAAGAAAGACACATGGTGAAAGGTGTGGCTTTTGTGGGACTTCACCCTAACTGCCCACGTTGGTGGTGGGTGGCTGTGTCCTGAAGAGAAAGGGTTATATGTAACTCAGACCTCATCTACTAAACTTCTGTAGTCCAAACAACTTTGTGTGGGATCCCCCAAAAAAGTGATCACAAAGACAGGACACTGTTTCCATACAGCTGAACTGACCACCGAGCACAGGGGACACGACACATGCGGCCTCGGAACTCTCAGAGACACGCAAGAGGCTCAGACTGTGAAAAAAGGACTGAGGTCCTGGGGGACACAGCTGAAAGAGTAAATTTGGTCTCCAGCGCTATCAGTCTCTTTTGTGTCTAAACTAATGAAGCCTAGGAAATGTTCCCACACAGCCCGGTTGCGGCTCTGTGATGATTCACCAACTGATGAGGGGAAACGAGCGTCACAAAAGACGATCCCAGGAACAAACAGAACAGCTGGCAAGGTTCACCTAGCTGGTCCCCTAAGCTTCCCCCTCCCGCCAGACCCTGCCAACCCAGCACCTAAATCCAAGACAGTTTGTTAACATGTGTCCTCACATCTCATCCTCCGTTTCTCCTTGGCCCAAAATCTGCTACTGGCACTTTCTGACCTGGGTGACAACACTTCAGTGGGCCTCTGATCCAGCCAACATCTATGCTTCAGCTTTCTTGCTCTCTGGCCCAACATGTCCCTCTCTGGCTCCAAGCCCCTTTCTCCAGCCTTCCAAAACGACCTTTCTCCACTTGTCACCTGTTCTTTGAACCAGCCAATCCGTAGATGGAGGAAGTCTCTGTTTTCTTCGCAGTTCTGAGGAAGGGGTGCTGGGAGCTGGGCTGTCCTGCCCACCTAGCACTGTCATTCTAGGGGCTCGCCAACATTGAGCAGTGTCCCGCTGGCTGAAACTCTCTTGCCACAAGAATTTCATTTTATGTCAGCAGTTTCACAGGCTGAGGGGGTGGCAGAGAAAAGAGAAACACAGAACTAAGAGAACATGTCAAACTCAACATAGCTTTGGAGCAGAGATGCAGAGATTTGGTAAAGGTCCAGAAATCTAAACAGTGGGTGTGCTTGGTAAGTTTGCCTGTGCATTGAGCTAAGCAAACAGATCCCCCGTCTCCCTGACAACGAGAACACAAACATTTCTTACCTGCATCTCTGCTGTCTTTGCCAAAGCCAGTTAATCATTAGTGGGGGTGGGTGGGGGGAGGATATAGGTGCCAGGTGGAAGAGTCCACATCTGTTAAACAATATTTATCCCTCATTGCTCTCTGGTGGGGAGTTCACCTACTCAACCTCATTAACATCTCACTTATTTATCAGCCATGCCTTTCACTTACTGGTGGAAAGCTAATACAGCCTTGCCTCTCCCTATCAGTCAACACTGTTTAGAGGGCTGTAAGAAAATTTGCTAGGAAGGTTTTTCTGGAAAGTTCTATTTATAGAGACACACCCAGGTGTACATAGACTACGTGCAAATAGCCTCCTTTGTGTGTGAGGGCAAGGGCCATGTTGTCACCATCTTGGACCAGGAGGAGAGACCTTTCCTCCTCCTTTTGGACCGCAAACCCCATTTGCTCTCTTGGCATGTAAGACAAGCCGCATTGGTTATGGAGCCTTTGAGATGAACCAAGCCCAGGGATTTACTTAATGAGTTGGACCATCTCAAGCACGTGGGAGGCAACAGCCTCTAAATATTTAGGGACTCCAGGCATACAGTCTTCTGAGACAAGCTGCAACCAAAATAAGGAAGTCAGTCCTGGGAAGATAGAATCTCAGCCCTCAAGTCTGGAATGTTCCTTTCCCTATGACTATTTTACCACCACAGCCAAGGGGGAGGGGGGTGGACCATCAGTGTGGGAGGACAGTGTCCCAACTTCCTCCTGGAGGGCCAAGAAGGGCTTGCAGGGCTGCATTTAGAGTGAGTCACCACCCTGAGTACCCCCACACACTCTGGCCTTACACCCACAAGATGGGGCCTTCTCAGCGGTGGAGGAGGAAAGGAGGGGGCAACGTGGGGTGAGGAGAGAGAATAAACTTCAGGGTAGGGACCCAGATCGTCAAAACAAGTGTGATGCAAACATGATGAGAAAATTGAAGTGGACTGTTCCTCCCACCCCCATGCTGGATCTTTTTGGGATAAGTTGGGAAATTGTGTGAAGACAGAAGGGCTTGTAAACACGTGTACATTCACGTGGGGAATGTGCGCCACCCCACGTGGACGCGGATGCACGTGCTGGTGCCTCTGGGTACGTGTGTGGAAACCCATATGATGCTGCAAACAATACATGCACCCCAAGCATTAGCCTAACCACAGAACAGTCGCCAAACCCGACTCTGATGGGAAAAGCTGTTATTTTCCAAGAGGCGACAAATACCCTCTGCTCCTTCCAGTTCATCCTCTGGAAGTCACTTTGCATAGTTGAGATAAGGGAGAGGATGAAGTAATGAGAGGAGATGGAATACAGGAGAATGTCTACCAATTGTCATAACCAACATTCTGGTGGGGAGGCCACTTAGTGTGGAAAAAATAGGGCCTACTAGGAATGACTTGGGACTGGATCCCAGCCTGCCTTCTCAGAAAGCATTCTTCGGGCTTGTGCTGAGAAACAGGAACCAGAAACACAGGCTGGCCACGTGGACTGTCTCTAGCCCTGCCAGGGGTGGCTTAGCGTGAGGCGCAGGTGGATTCTTGGAAGTGGTAGCAGTTTCTGGCAACTCTTTGTGCAATAATAGTTGGCCCAAACAGAGCTCTTGTGCAATTACAGGACCCTGTTCTACTACTACTATTAATTTACATAAACATATTACACCTACTTAATGTGAATAACTAATTTTTATTGAAGGTCTAATACGGTTCTGAGCTCTTCACATCTGTTAACTTATCTGCTTAAGAACCCTGTGAAGTGGGCACTGTTGTTACCATTCCCATTTTACAGAGGAGAAAACTGAGGCATAGTGAGCTTAAGCATCTTCCCCAAAGTCTCTCACTGTGTGCAAGAGCCGGGATTTGAAGATAGGAAGTTTTACTCCAAATCCCACACTTTCAGTCACTAAACATATCTACTTCCTATATTTTACTTTTGTATGAAGCACCATACTAGGCATTCGAAGGAGGCTAACAAAAATGTCATGGTCCCTACCTTTAAAGGAGTTAACAGGCTGGGGGAGAGAAAAACACAATTGCCTTCTGACTTAAGCAAACTTGACCATTCAGAAAATATCAGTTTCTTTTTGTAACTTTTGGTAGCCTCTTGAGGTTGTGAGCACATGGGAAACTATAAAATCCCTACCCCATGACCTCAAAAATGTTGGACTGACTGAACCTTACCAGACATATATCAGACATGTATTGGCAAGGAAGCCCCAAAACAGTCATGCACTTTGGTCAGAGGTTTGGGGATGACCCAGACCTAGCAGTCCAGCAAGTGTAGTGTGCCTGAAAGACTTGAGCTAGGGCTGACGTTGTGATATTCTTAGAGGCTGGGCCATTCTGGGTCAGATCAGGCAACAGGGTCCTTTGGGAAGGGAGGGATAGAGGACCCAGGGCTGGCGGTGGCCTAGATCTGCCCCCTTCTTATGCCCTGTTCATAAAGGGGAGTGGAGCCTATAAAATATTCCTGACCTATCACCAGACACTATTTATCTTCCCAAAGAAATGATTGATACAAGGAACACTAGAGAAGCCCTTCTGCAAGTGCTGATTCCCCACTGGGCACCACATGTGCTGGCTGACCAACCTGGAGGGCTGCTTCCTGATTCGGTGCTGAGGCCGAGAAAGGAGGTACTTAGTCTCCTTGGGTTCAGGTTTCAGGCCACTCCCCTGTGTCCTGCACCCCTAGGACTCAAGCCCCTCCTCTGAGTCCCAAGCACTGTTGCTTATAGCACCTATTTTCAGCACCAACTCAAGGAGACTGAGACCACAGGAGGCAGACTTATGTAATCTCCGTGATGAGCATGCTCAGGAAAAAGGAGTTTATTCCTTGAATGACCTCCCACTGGAGGCGCTAGAGAGCACCTGGAATACGCTAAGTGTAATTGGTGCATGTGATGGAATTTGATCAATGAGCTTGCTCCAGAGAAACCAACCGAGCACGTGCAAGGCTATATATATTACATAACTGGAAATCAACCCCTTAGTTGAAAATATTCATTAGGTAGCATGAATAAGTATAGATAGCTAAGCTATAAAAATTGAATCCAGAAAGAAGGCGGGGCTATTGCTCACTCTCTCTGGAGCCAGCCTGCACTTGGCCTGTGAGGTGTGTATATCTTACTTTTTGTGTTAAACTTGCCTTTAGCAGGGTGCTCTTCACTCTGGAACGAGTCTGCACTTAGTCTGTGAAGTATGTGTTTCTTACTTTCGTATTAAACTTGCTGCGGTGCCGCTCAGTCTCTGGAGCTAGGCTGCACTTTCCCTGTGAAGTCTGTATTTCTTATTTCTTACGTTAAACCTGTTTCATTTCCTACTGTGACTCTGCTCTTGCATCCTTTCCTGTGATGGAGTCTAGAACCTGCTAGAGGATGGGGTGGGTTGAGGTCAGCTATCGGACCTCCCCAGACACTCTCCTCCAGGATCAAGGCATCCTGCAGCACCGATTCCATCAGATGACCTCTATGTGTCCAGAGTCAGCATCTGTTGAGTCATTTTGGTCTAGTGTGTCTTCCCAAATGGTATGTTCTTGTTCAAAAATAAAATAATTGAGAGAACATCCTGTAAGATAAGAAACATTGTAAGGACATGAATGGAAGGCCAAGTTCTCTATATCAAAGGATAATTTGGGGGGGGGAACACCTTATATCTGTTTATTTACTATCACATAAGAGCACCTAATTTGTGTCTGACATGGAGCAGATGCTCAGTAAGTGTGTTTCCTCTGCTACCTATCTCATTTAATTCTTATAAAAAAAATCACTATGAGGAAGTTATTATGACATTTATTTCACAGAAGAGAAAACAAAAGTTTAGAGTTTAAGTAACTAGTCAAGTTCATGTGACTACAAGGTGGCACCTCTGGGTTCAACCTGGAATGCCCGTGCTCTTCCTGGTATGGACACTGCCTTTCTGAGAACCACAACCGAGCTTTGCAGAATGTTGCATTCACAAAGCCCCTCCTCTTGCCCATGTCGTAGATACTCAGGACACTCCTGGGATGTGCAGATTATTCTTTTCATCATTTTTAAGTGGATGAAGGAGCTCAGACCTTGCAGCAGTTTGCCTAGGTTTTCTGAGGCAGCGAATGGGTCCATCAGAATTTGAGCCCATGTCTTACGATGCCCAAACATTTGCTCTTGGCACCACACCATGTGACATCTCAGTGCAGAGACCAGGGATGGCCAAACAGCTGGATGTGAACTGAGCACCAGAATGTCCTGTTCCTGGGCAGCAGACATCCAATCGTCTCACTGGTGTTCCAGAGCTGCCCTTCACTCCCATCTCAGGAGCACGGAGAGGATGTTTTTAGTAAAAGTTATAACCAACATTTTCTTAACATTTTATGGTTTGTAAAAGACCATCCTCCTATGTTGTAATTTTGAATGTGGCCACTGCAGAAATAGAACAGCAAGGTGACCATATTTTTCAGACTGTCCAAGCTTAGCCCTAACAATATTCTCAGATGGTATAATCAATTCCACAGCCTGTAGAGCCACTTTCCTAGGTGACACTCTGTATGTTCTTGCTTCACTTCACCTCCTGGAGGCTACCTTGATCTTCAAGGTATAATTTTCTCAGGATCCTTTAAAAATAGATTTGCTGTATTGTGATTATACAACTAGTATATGACTTTTGAAAATAATTTACAAAACACAGGGTAGCATAAACAAGAAAATAGGGATTAACAAGCATCTCACTAAGTTATGGTAATATTGTATATACTTGTATATACTTCCTAAATATTATACGTATTTATGTATATATGTGTGTATATATACAGATCTGTAAGGCTTCATAATATTCCATCAAATGTACATGTGTGTGTATGAATCATTATTTGTGTAATCATCTGTATTGGCCCATTTTCTGTTGCCATAACAGAATACCTGAAACTGGGTGATTTATAAAGAAATGAAATTTATTTCTTACAGTTTGGAGGCTGGGAAGTCCAAGGTCCAGGGGTGCATCTGGTGAGGGTCTACTTGGTGGGAAGTGTCTACAGAGTCCAGTGGCAATGCAGGCAACCACACAGCAAGGATGGGAAGAGTGTTATCATGTTGAAATGAAATTTATTTCTTACAGTTTGGAGGCTGGGAAGTCCAAGGTCCAGGGGTGCATCTGATGAGGGTCTACTTGGTGGGAAGTGTCTACAGAGTCCAGTGGCAATGCAGGCAACCACACAGCAAGGATGGGAAGAGTGTTATCATGTTCTCTCCTTATAAAGCCACCAGTCCACACCCATGATGACCCATTAATTCATTAACCCATCAGTGGATTAATTCATTCATGAGGACAGGGCTCTCATGATCCAATCACTTCCTGAAGGCTCCACCTTTCAACACTGCCACGTTGGGGATCAAACTTCCACATATCCTTTGAAAGGGACAGATATTCAACCCATATCAGCATCCCATCCCTAATTCCTAATTAATGGACATTTGCTGTTTGGTTTGTTTTCAGTGTATATACAGTACTTCAATGAAAATCCTTAAACATTCATCTTTGTATACTTGTCTGATTTCCTAGAAATGGAATCGCTGTTCATGGGAGCACACTTTTTAAAAGTTTTTAATACATCTTAAGAAATTACTTTCCAGAAAAGCCACCCACAGAACATAATAGTGTACCTTTCCCATACCTTTGCCTACAGTGAGAATTAGCAAAACTTTATTCTTTAACAAGCTGATAAAAGAAAACAGTAACTCATTTTTTCACATTTCTTTCACTACCTGTGAAGGTGAACATCTTTTTACTGGTTTGTTAGCAAGATAATCACATAACTTTTTGTCCAATCTGTACTATTTTAAGAGTGAAGGGGGGCTCTGACCAGAGGGTACCAAAGGGGCTCACAGTCACACTACTTACTTGCCGTTTGCATCTTGTAGTTTAAGAATTACTTGTTTGTAGCTTTTACTTATTTTTCTATTAGTTGTCTTTTCTTTTCTTAGTGATTACATAAAGATCATGTTACAATAATACAGGGGTGTTTCCAAAAGTTCATGGAAAGATTCGTATTATCTTTTAATTCTATTTGTCCACAACGTTTTTGAAGTATCCTCATCATATTAATCCTTTGTAATATATGTTAAATATATTTTCCCAATAGGTTATTTTTATTTTTAATTTTAATAGTAATACAAAAAAACCCAAACCCCCAGATTTCTTAATTACACTTTTTTGAGACAATTGGAGCTTTGCTTGCAATTATAAGAAATAATATAGGTAGATCCTCATTACCGTTTACCCAATTTTCTCCAGTGGTAACATGTGACAAAACTATAGCACAGCATCACAACCAGGCTGCTGGCATCAGTTCCTTGTGCTGCCCTTTTATAGCCACACCCACTTCCCTCCCACCCTCTCCTTGACTCCTAGCAACCACCAATCTGTTCTTCATTTCTATAATTTTGTCATTTCAAGAATGTTATATAAATGGAATCATATAAATGTGACATTTGGGTTTTTGGGGGTTTTTTTCACTCGGCATAATTCTTTGCAGATTCATCCAGCTTGTTGTATGTCTCAATAGTTAGTTCCTTTTTATTACTGAGTAGTTTCCCATGGTATAGATGTATCACAGTTTGGTTAACCATTCCCCCTTTGAGAGATATGTTGGATTATTTCCAGATTTTGATGACTATGAATAAAGCCGCTGTAGACATTCATGTGCAGATTTTTGTGTGAATGTAAGTCTACATGCCTCTAGGAGGAATGCCTGGGGTGCAATTGCTACATCAAGTGGTAGTCACATGTTTCATTTTTTAAGAAATTGCCACACTGTGTCAGAACGGCTGTACCATTCTGCATTCCCACAAGCAACGTGAGTCATCCAGGTTTTCTGCATTCTCGCCAGCATTAGATGTTGACACTATCTTTTATTTTAGTCATTCAGATAGGTGCGTGGTGATATCTTACTGTGGTTTTAGTTTGCATTCTCCTAATGGCTGTTGATGTTGAACATCTTTTCACATGGTTATTGCCATTAGTATATTTTCCTTGTTGAAATGTCTCTTCATATCTTTTGCCCATTTTCTGACTGGGTTGTTTGATTTTCACACTATTCAGTTTTGAGAAGTCTTCGTATATTCAGATATTAGTCCTTTCTCAGATAGGTGGTTTGCAAATATTTTCTCCCACTATGTAGATTGTCTTTTTTTCTTTTTTTCTTTTTCTCACTCTTTACAGGGTCTGTCACAAGGTATATATTCTCAGATAGGTGGTTTGCAAATATTTTCTCCCACTATGTAGATTGTCTTTTTTTCTTTTTCTCACTCTTTACAGGGTCTGTCACAAGGTATATATTTTACAATTCTAATTTATTAATTTTATGGACTGTACTTTTGACATCAAGTCTAATAACTCTTTGCCTTTGATCTTGAAGATATTCTATTCTCCTATTTTTTTCCCAACAATTTTACATCTAAGTCCATAATCCATTTTGTGTTAATTTTAATTTTGTATAAAGTATAGAAGTTAGACCGAGGTTCAGATTTTTGCCTATGGATATCCAATTGCTCCAGAACCATCTGTACTGGTTTTTTGTTGTTGTTGTTGTTGGATTTTGCCTATGGATATCCAATTGCTCCAGAACCATCTGTACTGGTTTTTTGTTGTTGTTGTTGTTGGATTTTTTTTTTTTCTGTAACTTTTGTCAAAAAACAGTAGTAAATATTTGTGTGGGTCTATTTCTAAGTTCTCTTTTCTGTTCCACTGATCTATGCATCTATCCCTCCACCAATATCACACAGTCTTGATTACAGTAGCTACATAATAAGTCTTGACATTTGATAGACTGATTCCATTCGTTTTATTATTCTTTTTCAAAATTGTTTTTAGCTATTCTAAATTCTTTGCCTTTTCATGTAAAGTTTAGAATAATCTTGTCTATGCCTACAAACATCTTACTGAGATTTTTATAAAATTGAGCTAAGTCTTGTAGCGTGTTGAATGGTAGTACCCCCCAAAATATATCCATGTCATAAGCCCTGTCACCAATGAATGTGACCTCATTTGGAGAAAGGATCATTGCAGGTGTAATTAAGTTAAGGATCTCCAGAGGAAGAAATCATCCTGAATTATTCACATGGGACCTAAATCCAATGAGAAGTGTCCCTGTAAGGGCACACAGAGGAGGCGACAGGAAAAGAGAAAATGATGTAACCACAGAGGCAGAGACTGGAATGATGTGCCCACAAGTCAAGGAGTGCTGACAGCTCCCTGAAGCTGGAAGAGGCAAGGAAGGGTTCTCCCCCAGAGCCTCTACAGACAGTGCTGCTCTGCCACCACTTTGATTTTGGACTTCTGGCCTTCAGAACTGTGAGAGAATAAACTTGTGTTGTTCTAAGCCATCTAGTTAGCAGTAATTTGTTCCTGCAGGAAACCAATAGAAAGCTATGTATAAAAATATGTTATAGAACTCTGGATTTTATCTAATGCTTCTGGTTTTAACTGTTTTTTTCTGACACTGATCTGGCAAGAAGTGGGCGGTGGGGTCACCACGTTGTTACAACATTTTGCTGAATTCTGCCCTTGGGCCCTTAGATGTTGGGATGACAGGAGGAGGATTTCCAAATACAATACAGTACACTCAGTTAAATTTCAATTTCATATAAACAACTTTTTAAAGTGTATGTACATACCAAACATTGCATGGGACATATTTATGCTAAATGATTATTCATTGTTTGTATGAAATTTTTAACTGAGCATCCTGTATTTTTATTTGCTAAATCTTGCTACCTTAGACAGGTGGTGCTGAGCCCCGTCCCATCAGCAGGAGCAGCAGCAGAGCCAGAGCCTCACATGGAGGCCCTGAACAAATGCAAACCATCATGAAGAACCCACCAATCCTGGCTGTACTAAGAGGCATGCCCTGGAGAGGGTTATCCACATGGAAGTTTCCCAGAGCTGACTTGTCTTGCTTGATCTGTTGCCCCCAAATGACTTCATATCTAAACAGTTCCACACCTATCTCTCACTCTCTATATAAATTGTTTGCCTTGGGCCAGCCCAGTGGCGCACTGGAGAGTGCGCCGCTTGGGAGCACGGCGGCGCTCCCGCCGAGGGTTTGGATCCCATGTGGAGACCGGTTCCCGCTCACTGGCTGAGCACGGTGCGGGCACAACACCAAGGGTTGCGATCCCGTTGCCGGTCCCCGGTACAGGCGTGATACCGAGGGTTGTGATCCCGTCACCGGTCAGTAAAAAAGACAAAAAGGAAAATAAATAAATAAATTGTTTGCCTTCAGTGTTTTTGTACTTGTTGGTACCTTTGTACATGCTGTCTCTTTCTCTAACAGGGCCAGATTGAATATTTATTAAATGCTGACTATGTGGCAGAAAATCAAAATAGGTGCAGTCTTGTGCCCTATCTCCTTTTCTTCACAACTACCCCATGAAGGAAGTGTAATTTATTATTACTGTTGCTCCCATTTTCCAAATAAGGAAACTGAGCTTCAAAGAGTTCCTGTAGGCGGAGAGACTCACCAAGAAGATGGCGTGTAACACCTACCACTAAGTTCCCAGGCCGAGATCTAAATTCCTTCCTAAAGAAGAACCACTCCCTGAATGCTCTAGAGGCCTCCCTGATTTTCCAACTGCACCCAAGCCACCTACCACCCACTACTCCCACTCCCACCAGTGGCCAGGTACCATCTCCCCACTCCCTCTAGAACTCTTTAGAAAGCAGAGAGAAGGGGACATTCCCTCCAGCACAATGGTCACATGGAGCCTCTGGGATTTACTATGAGGACCGTGAGGATCAATACATTTGCCCATGAAAACACAGTTAAGAAAGGTGGACAAATCCTACACCTGTCTGGAGAAGCAAATTGGCTGTGGTTTGCCAACCAAGAACCTACTCAACTTGTGTGGTGTAATTTATATTGGCAGGTGCCATCTCACATCAACCGTTGGCTTGGAAATGAATTTGCACCATGCACACCTTGGAGACCATGCCTGCCTTCTGCCTGTGTGTGCACAAGAGCACCTGGTTCTTACACTATACCGGAGGCTTGGTAGGGGCCAGGGTCACACCTTTCAGTGACTCATTGTTCCTGCAGCACTAGAGCACTGCTTTGGTCAGAGTTGAGCTTAATCTGTGCTTTTCATTGACGGAGAAAGCGAGAGAATTTTCACTTATTCTGTGTAGCATTTCTTGCATGGCAAGAGATTTGCAATCATTTACAATCATGATTAACTGCTAGCCAACTGTTACCATTATTTTTCTTAATGGCATCAATGCCTATTTGCTTCAGTTTTCCCTGTGGAAAAAGCACTTACTTTACATCTTCCCAATTCTCCAAAAGAATCCAGAAAAGTGTGAAGAAAACAAAACCATTTACTTAAGTCTGAGCCCAAGGGCCTAAAAATAGCAGCTGCCTCAGGTCAGGCTCCAGGACTCAGTTTCTTCTGTGAATTATAGAAATAACACAGGTATTGTGCCTCTTGGACTGAGGCAATATTCAGTTTCAATCCAGTGGTTAGGGAAGAGGAAATCTTAGTCTTAAATCCTACCCATGAAAAGACTGAAGAGAAGTTCCTCCAAAATAAAATAGAATATGTACTGCTGGGGTGAGTGTTATCCCTGGATGACATTTTGAGTCAAGTCTGCTCTGCTTAGTCCCTTCGTTTGCCACTGTGGAGGACGAAAGCAGCTCTTCCATCCCACAGGTTCAGAAGAAAGCTCCCCTTTGCAGGCTGAGATGCCATTTTCGGCTTTGGAAGGGGAACAAATCATGTTATTGTCAAGGCTGTTATTGAGAACATCGTGCTCTCAGCTCTACTGGCTTGGCCATAGTCAAAAGAATCAAACAAAGCTGTTTGCCATGAATTTCATCACTCTGCCTTGCCCAGCTGGCTCTCCCCACACCCCTACCCCAATTCTACTCCCAATTCAAATGCCCTAGAATTTGTTCCAAGAGCAAGTTCAAATTCCTGCTAATTTCAGTCTTACCGACAATACAAGGCTTTTCTTTCCTTTTTTTCTTCTTTTTTTTAATAGAGATATATTTTTATTTAAAAATATATTTATTTCCCAAATGTTTAGTGTCATAGCTTCACTTTGCATAATGATTTTTTTTTGCCTAAAGTAATATTTATATTTACTCTTTTAAAAAAATTGATTATGCATATTCATGGGGCACAAAGCTGACCATCACCACCTGTGCCCAAGATGTGATGATCAGATCAATGCTATCAGCATGTTCATTGCCACAAATTGCGATTATTCCCAATGTCCCCCACCCAACCTTTCCCCAAACTCACCCCCACTCCTCCACCCCCAGCAACCCTAGGTCTGTTCTCTCCCTTTACAAGTCCAACCCACCACCGTGGTCTTCTTTTCCTTCCTTCTTTCTCTTTTAGCTCCCACTTATGAGTGAGGACATGCAATATTTCTCCCTCTATGCCGGGCTTATTTCACTTAACATAATTTTTTCCAAACTCATCCATGCTGATGCGAATGGCAGAGTTTCAATCTTTTTATGGCTGAGTAACATTCCATTGTGTATATATACCTCATTTTCCTTATCCAGTCATCCGTTGATGGACATTTAGGTTGGTTCCATCTTGGTTATTGTAAATAGAGCTGCGACGAACATGGGAGTGCAGGTATCCCTTCGACATGATGATTTCCATTCCTTTGGACATATACCCGGTATTGGGATTGCTGGATCATATGGTAGTTCTATCTGTAGTTGTTTCAGAAAACTCCATACTGTTTTCCACAGTGGCTGTGCTAATTTGCAGTCCCACCAACAGTGTAGAATAATTCCCCTTTCTCCACATCCTCATCAGCATTTGTTATTCTCAGTCTTTTTTGTTATAGCCAGTCTACCTGGGGTGAAATGATATCTCAGTGTGATTTTAATTTCTATTTCCCTGATGCTGAGTGATGTTGAGCACTTTTTCAAGTACCTGTTGGCCATGTCCGTTCAGCTCCTTTGCCCATTTTTAACTGGGTAATTTGTTTTTCACTGTGTAGTTGTTTGAGCTCCTTGTACATTCTGGATAATCCCTGGTCAGATGTATAGATTGCAAATATTTTCTCTCATTCTGTAAGTTGTCTTTTCACTCTGTTGATTGTTTCCTTTGCTGTGCAGAAACTTTTTAGTTTGATTTAATCCCATTTATTTATTTTTTCTTTTATTGCTTGTGCTTTGGGGGCCTTATTCATAAAGTCTTTGCCCAGTCATACTTTCTGAAGTGTTTCCTCTATGTTTTCCTTTAGTGGCTTTATAATTTCAGGTCTTATACTTAATTCTTTAATCCATTTTGAGTTGATTTTGGTATATGGTAAGAGGTGTAGGTCTAGCTTTATTCTTCTACATATGGATATCCAATTTTCCCAGCACCATTTATTGAAGAGGCTGTCTTTTCCACAATGTGTGTTCTTACTACCTTTGTCAAAGATCAGCTGGCTGTAAGTACGTGGGTTGATTTCTAGGTTCTCTATTCTGTTCCATTGATCTGAGTGTCTATTTTTATGCCAGTACCATACTGTTTGGTTTGCTATAGTTTTGTAGTATAATTTGAAGTCAGGTAGTATTATGCCTCCAGCTTTATATTTTTTGCTGGGGGTTGCTTTGGCTATTTGGGGTCTTTTGTTGTTCCATGTCAATGTTAGGATTATTTTTTCTATTTCTGTGAAGAATGTCATTGGTATTTTTGATGGGGATTGTATTGAATCTGTAGATTGCTTTTGGTAATCTGGAATTTGATAGTATGGACATTTCACTATGTTGATTCTTCCAATCCAAGAGCATGGAATGTCTTCCACATTTTTATAGCATCTTTAATTTCTTTCAGTAGTGATTCATAGTTCTCTTTGTAGACATCTTTCACCTTCTTGGTTAAGTTGATTCCTAGGTATTTTATTTTTTTGGTGACTATTGTAAATGGGTTTACTTTCTTGATTTATTTTTCTGCTAGTTTGTTGTTGGAGAATAGCAATGCTACTGAAATTCTGATTTCTGGAAAATCCTGGGTAAATAGCCCAGAGTCTGAAGCCCC
Source organism: Galeopterus variegatus (assembly GCF_000696425.1). Classification (NCBI taxonomy): domain Eukaryota; kingdom Metazoa; phylum Chordata; class Mammalia; order Dermoptera; family Cynocephalidae; genus Galeopterus; species Galeopterus variegatus. The sequence continues at coordinate 220,215 of NW_007728104.1, read as the reverse complement.
TGAGAAGAGGGAGATGGGCTGATCAGTTTGCAGGACTGGAGGATATCCATGAATTGTAGGCCAGGCCTCTGAGCAAACACCCAGTTACCTTTCATGGAGCCCTAGGGCCCCATGCTTGGCTCTGACACCTATCACCACTTCTGATTGGAAGCAAAGGAATTTGTCTACTCAAAACCTGTTAACCTCTTGACTTAAGGCCTGTACATAGGTCCCTTATTAGTTATTCTGTCAACTCCTTCACCTTCAAGGCAGAATAAGAATGCAATAATTGTCCTGTGGAATTGGGAAAACATGAAGAATAATGTGCTTTCCTAAACAATGTTATTTAACAGTCCATTGGATATACCAGCAGCTTTTACTACATTAGTTTTGAGCACACGTGTGTATTTGAGTACGGGAGGGTGGGGAGAGGAGTCTTTTTTTTTTCTTTTTGAAGTTTGTTTTGTCATTAAATTTTCTTTGAAAAATACCATTTGCTAGAACATTCTTTCTAGAAATCTCCATTAGAGTCAGTACAGTGTAAGAGAAGCTGTTTAAAAAGCAACACCTTTGGCTGCAGAAATGATGACGTTTTCATTCTTGCTTACACTTAGAGACTGTGATTTGAAGCAAGTGACATTATATCTCTGACCCCTCATTTCCAACCCACCTCTTGGAAATGGACATCTTGTAATAAAGCCTACCTGACAGTGTTCCTATGAGCATAAAATAAGGTAGAATATATTATATAAAGTGCACAGCAAAGAACCTGGTGTGTAGTAGATGCTTAAGAACAGTAAGAGCCAACATTTATTTAGCTTTTATATGCCAGGCATTGGCTTCAGTTCTTTACCTGAAAGACTTCTTTAATATGCACCTTCACCCTGAGAGGTAGATACTAACATTGTCCCCACTACACAGAAAAGTGAGCCTCAGCAAGGCTCTCCCTGAGGACCTCAGCTGGTAAAGTGGTCGAGGCGGGGTTTGAACACAGCCCCGGCCATACCCACTGTGCTCTGGACAGAGGTTGCCAGCTGAGTCTCAGGAGCCAGATCTGGCCTATGGGTGCATTTGCTTTGGCTTACAGTATTTATAAAAAACATGTTTAACTTAATTGCCAATGCTTAAAAATTGGGAAAGATTTCAAAATTCTGGATCTTTGGCTTCTCTTAAAAAATCTGAAGCTCTGGTCACCCTGCCCCTGCATTCTCACACGTCCATGACTGGCTGAAGCTATGTGGGGTGGTCACCTTTGCACAGTCAGGAGCTTGTTATGGTCCCCCCACTCCTCATCCTTATGCACCCACTGGGCCCTGGGAGCATCTGAGGGTTTGACCTGCCTCCCACTGCCTTTCTATCCGTCTCCCTCACTGGGGTCATAAAGTTGTTAAGCAACAACCTGATGTCTGCATGTGGCTCCTTTGTGGAGTAAAATGCCTGTGTTAACTCCTGTCTCTGTTGAATTCTAGTCATTCCTGCTTGGTACCCCTCCAGTACCAGGTCAATGACACTGATGTTCCCAGATTCCTTGAGGGCTTCCCAATGCCTCGGTGCACTGAGAAGTCTAGAAAGACAGAAGCATTCTTGACCCTGAGCACATACCATATTTTAGGTTTCCTTTTTTCCTCCCTTGCGTCCCCATAAAACTTTCTTAGCCCAGGGTGTCCTCACCTCCCCCTCCCTGTATTATTCTAGGGGCCTCCCACCTTGTCCCCACGATGTGCCCCCTTTCCCACTCAACAACCTCATATCCATCTTCAGCAAATTTTTCTTTCATGGTCAGGGTCTGTTTCATGGATGTGAGACCTGTGCAGGCTCATAAGACCCCCGCTTGGAAGGACCCCTCACTTGGTTTAATGCTCCGCTATTGCATCTCGAAATCCCTGATGATTTTTGAACAAGGGCCTGCATTTGGATTTTGCACTGGGGCTGGCAGATTATGCAGCTGGTCCTGTTGACATTTCTATTCAAGAAGCTTTAGTGACTCCTAACGTTAGCAGTATTTCACAGTCTTTTTTGAACAATGACACACAAAGAACATGGTAATGTATATATATACTACAGTGTGTTGCTCTGAAGCTCCAGACCCTGGCCAGCCACAGGAGAAAACAGTTGTGACCCTTTAGCAAACTGTGACCCTTTAGCATCGTGCAAAGATGCCGAGCACACCTGTGAGGGGAGTTCTGGCCTGCAGGAGAAAGCACTATTGTTATGATCAGCTTTATTTCATGAACCTCACCCTGCAGTTAGGCTGGTCTCTCTGAGTTCACATATTAGCACATTCTCATCTCCAGGCCATCACCAATGTGGTTCCAGTTGCTGGGAATAATCACCCCCCTTCTTTTTTTTTTTTTTTTGTCTTTTTTTCCATGTCCGGCAACGGATCACAACCCTCAGTGTCGCCCCCGCACCGGACTGGGACTGGCAACGGGATCGCAACCCTCGGCGCTGCCCCCGCGCCTCGCTCAGCCAGTGAGCGGGAACCGGTCTGCATGTGGGATCCGAACCCTCGGCAGGATTTTGTTAATTACCTATAACCTGGGCATCGTATAACTTCGTATAATGTATGCTATACGAAGTTATTACGACCGGACTGGGACTGGCAACGGGATCGCAACCCTCGGCGCTGCCCCCGCGCCTCGCTCAGCCAGTGAGCGGGAACCGGTCTGCATGTGGGATCCGAACCCTCGGCAGGAGCGCCGCCGCGCTTCCCAAGCGGCGCACTAGCGCAGTGCGCCACGGGGCCGGCCCTCCCCCCTTCTTATTGTTCCCTAAATCCTGCCCGTTTTATCAGACCAGCTCAAGTCCATCTCCTCTGCAAGCTGGTCCTGTGCATATCAACCGACAGTGCTTCATTCATACACTGAATGATTATACCTGCTAAATCTGTGCCACGTACTGAGCCAGGGGAGGATATGGTTGTAATTCAAATAGCCATGCTCCTGCCCTCTAGAAGTGTATGAAGTTAGGAACACGGACAAGTGAAGAGACCACTTTAATGCAGAGTGATCAGAGGTATCACAGAAGAAATAGGGGAAGACGTTTCCTATGGCCGCGGTAATAAGTTACCAAAAACTTTGTGGAGTATAACAACAGAAATGTGTTTTCTCACAGTTCTGGAGGATAGAAGTCTCAAATCAAGGTGTCAGCAGGGCCGCACTCCCTCTGGAGGCCCTAGGGGAGAAGCCGTCCTCACCTCTTCCAGTTTCTGGCGGCTCACGGTGTGTCTTGGCTTGTGGCTCACACAGCGCATAGCGTCAGTCTGTCTCCTTCTTCGCATATCCTTTTCCTTTCTTCTCTGTGTCTGTCTTCTCTATGTCTCTTATAGAGACACTTGTCATTGTATGAGACAAGAAACAAGAGACACTTGTCCACCTGGATAATCCAGGATGATCTCATTTCAAGATCCTTAAATTAATTACATCTGTTACTAAGGTAACATTTACAGGTTCCAGAAATCTAGATGTGGACATATGTTTTCGGGGGCCACTATTCAACACCATACAACCCACTTGTGACAGGGGCAGCTAACCCCACACTGGGCATTGAGGGAGTCTTCTTGACTAAGGTAACATTTAAACTGAATAAGTCAGGCAAAGGTGGGGGGAAGTGAAACTGTTTCCAGAAATAGCATGTATAAAGATCCCAGGACAGTGGTAAGCATGCCAGATTCCTGGAACTAAATGAAGCTAAGTGTGCCTGGAGAAAAAAGTGTGTCTAAGGTGGAAAAAGTAAGAGAAACAGCTGGAGAAGTAATCAGGGACAAGTGGAGATGTGCCCGTAACCACAGAAAGTCATCTGGATCAGTGTAATAGGAGGCTCTGCAGGGTTTCAGACAACGGGACATTACCAGATTTAGGAAGATTTCTATGGCTGGAGCGTGGTGAATGGTTTGGAGTGAGCCAAGGCTGGAACCAAGGAGAATGGTTAGGAAACAGTTACATAATCCAGGCAATGCATGATGAATTAGAATAATGCAGAAGGGAAGGGAAAAAAGTCAATAAATTCAAGGTTATTTGGAAGGTAGGATCAGCAGGACTGGTGGTTGATGGGATTTCAGTGGGGAAGTCAAGGATGTGTCCCAGGTTTCTGGCTTCTGGTTGGAACTGTGTTGTCACTGTTGAGGCTATTGTCAACTTCAGTCCTGAAGGCTCTTCCAACACATGATGGCACGCCACATCTCCTCCCTTTTGCACTAGGCAGCTAAAAGAAAGACCTTTCGCACTTCTCATTAACATTTCTCATTCCTCCCTAAGTGTTACATCATGGTTCAGCCTCTGGAAGTTGCTCTAAATGCCAAGTTTGTCATGGTGTGCTTGTCTCCACTCCAAGCTTTGCATTCTCCAGGTATTTATTGAACATATACCCAGAGCTCTTAGTCCAGTTAATTTTAAAACATTGGCTATGTCAGGAACTGTGGCACAGCACTGAAGACCTCCCTTCAGATACCAAAATGCACAAGTCAACACCTTTTGGATATGTCCCTTTAATAGTTAAGGAACCCCTGCCTGGGATGGAACTTGAGCTCAGGGGCTCCCTAGCAACTATCTTCAGCTCCAGCTCCTTCTTGGCACTGTTGCTTCCACCTTCTCCCAACAGCTGAGTGGCATCTGGAGGGATGGATGGACCCAGCTGAATCCAGCTCCTTCACCCTGGGCAGGCATAGGGCTGGCGCCCTTGTCCAAGTTTCACTGCAAATCTGTGGAGGGCAGTTTCAAGTAGTATTCTAAAGGCATTCCATGTCAGAGCCAAGGTCAACAGACTGAGCCCACTGTCAGTCCCACTGGGGTTAGGCAAAGCAGAGAGCCAGCACAGGAAGACAGAGGAAGCTGGGGAAGCTAGAGAGATGTAGGTTTGAAGGGGAAATTGGGAGTGGGGAGCCTTGGGCAGTTCTTGATTCTTGCTGCCATTGTGGTGGACTCGGGGGGCCTCGAAAGGGTCTGTAAGGGATCTACTATGATAAAGATTAGCACTGATAAGGGGGGCAGAGTGGACAGATTTGATGCAGAACAGACCAAAGAGGAATTGATCTTTACTTCAAAGCCATCCTGTCAATCACAGTGAGTGTGCTCCACATAAAGCTAAAGGGAGTGGGGTTTAGTACATGTCACAGGGTCCCATTCAGTGGACAGACACCTCCCTGCACACCCCCAAGGCCTGTCGGGCAGCTACCCAGCATGGGAAGAAGCACTGGCGGCGGCAGCAGCACCTGCAGTGGCCACCCCACTGCTCCTCTGGCTTCCAGGAAGGACAAACAGCCCTTCCATTGCCAGAAGCCATTCACACATGAACGTTCTTCATGCTTCCCTGCATGTTACATGGCTGCTCTTTTCTTTTGGTTTCTTCCTAAGCTACTAACAGATAGGAAATGAATAGCTTTAGGTCAGATAATCCATAAGTGGTTTAATTTACTGTGAGCAAGAGTCACAAACAGGAGAGTATGGTCGTTCCTCAAGGGTCCTGGTGGCAGATTGGGTGCTTCCCAGAAGTGATCAAAACCCAGCAGAAGAGGTGGCAATTTAGCAACAAATGTAGTCAGTGGTTCAGACTTGGCAGGAGTGAGGCAAGGGAACTTCTGAAGTTGATGTATGAGCCCTGTGCAGGTCTTCAGATGCCTGTGGCCTCTGCCGTCTTGTTGCCACATTTATGCACAATTTGTGGAGTCATTAGGTAGAGTGGTCATGGCCCACTAAGTGGTCCCAGCCAAGGAGCAGCCTGTGCAGATCTCCCCCCCACACACACACACACACACTTAACCCACTGGCAAAAGCTTACCCTTCCCAGTTTCACCTCAAAGAAAAATATTGATTTAACAAATAACAAACCTTTGTCTCCTGAGACTTTTAAGCAATCTGGGAAGCTTCTGCAATGCCAAGCTGCCAAATGGCCAAATTTTAGCAATAAGCACTGTTATCAATGACCTGCAGCGTGCCAGGTGCTAGCATGAACTGTTTCACTTGATCAGATTCCAAAATCTCTTTTCCTCCTTTCATCCTCATGAGCAACTGCTCTCCTTCCCGTCATGATTTCTGCCTTCATCTTTGAGCAGATTTCCCTGTCTTATCCACACAAAGGCCTGAATGAACTTGGAAATGTGTAAATCTGAGCAAGTCATTCCTCTTCTTAAAACTTTTATATGTCCCCAGTGGCCTGGGGTAAAGTCTGCTCTCCTGGGCTCAGCCTTCAAGGCCTCCTGCCCCCCTGCCTCCCGCGGCTGCCCAGCAGCTCTGATTCGTCCTCAGTGGTCTTTCCTGATTTCACCCATCACAGTTGGTCTCCCACACCCACTGCGAGGCAGACTCAGCAGCGTGTACCTCTTTCTCCTCTTGCACAGCCCTGCTCCTCTGTCATCTTTTATTTCATTTGTTCTCAATGGAGGCAATATGTCCCCCAAGGGAGCCAGAAGTGGTTCTTGGCAAGGGGAGGCTGGAAAAATTTTACTCTTTTTATCATAAATGCAGATACGCATACAGGACATAAGCAAATAGAGTATATCTGTTGTATTAAAATTTCATGGGGGGGCCGGCCCGGTGGCGCACTGCTGCAGTGCACTGCTTGAGAGCGCGGCGGTGCTCCCACCGAGGGTTCAGATCCCACATACAAACCAGTTCCCGCTCACTGGCTGGGCGAGGTGCGGGCGCGGCACCGAGGGTTGTGATCCCGTTGCCGGTCCCGGTCCGGTACGGGCGCGACACTGAGGGTTGCGATCCGTTGCCGGACACGAAAAAAGACAAAAAGGAAAAATAAATAAATAAAATAAAATTTCATGGGGGTGGGGAGGAATGATTATTTAAAAACATGTCAAAAAAGGCTCCTTAGAGGCTAAAAATGAAAAAAGGTTGAGAACTTTGAACTGATTTGTTCATACATTTTTCTTACCAACTGCAAATCCCTAGAGCCGACTGAGTGTCTGACACACAGAGCGTATTTGGAGAAACGTTGAATGTTGAAGGCTGAACGTGAATGAATGAATGAATCTTCCCAGTAATCCTGGGGGGTGGCATTGCTGTCCCATCAGGGGAAGACAGGAAACAGGCGCTAAATGCCCACATCCCACACCAACACCATCAAAGTTCCAGAGTTAGTAAATGTTAAAGTAGAAACATTTTAAATGTTTCCAGACTTCTAGACTCCAAATCTAATAATACTTTCTTACCTTACTTCAGTATAATTGATAGAATTTAAACAAAAACAGGAGAATGTTTTCCAATTTGTCTTCACCATTCAATAATGTTCTGGCTGGAATATCCTAAGCCAATCTGAGTATCCAAACACAGATGGGAAATCAAGCCTGAGATGTCACAGTCTCAAGCAAAGATGCCTCAGCACCATGATGGGGTTGGTGGGAACAGTGGCTTTCCATCCCCCTCACAATAGGGAGAATGCAAGGCATAACCAGGCGTAGCTGTAACCACCCACTTAGCTTGTAACCCTGAGCCTTGCAGTTAGTCCAATTAAATAACATTTTTTAAAAATCCAGCCTTGAGCCTCTCCTATGTACTCAACTGAGTATACTGTGCTACTTTGCCCTCAGGAGGTGGGGGCAGTAGAATAAGAAAAGAAAACACACAATTATAATGCAAGATTCTACAAGATCACCGCCATGAGACTTATGAAATTCTAAGCCAGGAGATGAGCTTAGAATCGGGAAATAACGAGGACAAGAATGTTATTAATAAAGATGCTTTCCTGGCTGAAAGCAAAGCAAAGCGACGTCTATAAAACAGTTTTATGAGTAAATTTGTTGAAGCAGGAGGAGTTAGGTAGCTCAAACCAGTGTTTTATCCTTTCCAAGGTCAAGATGAGATTTGAAATCTGATTTATGAGTGTTCGTTTAATCAAACTTTCCCCATTTTCGACTCTCAAACTTCTGAGCAGAAGCGAAGCAGTGGGAAAAATCCCTGCTGAGCAGTTCTTCTTACGACGTAACCTTTTGCTTTTGAGCATAAACACTTCATACATACAGAAAAAGTGCATTAGTCACAAATGTGCAGTTCAATGAATTTTTGCAAAAAGAAGAAACCCTTGTAACCTTCACCCAGATGAAGCAATAGAACCGCATCCCCAAAGCCCTCCTGGTGACTCCTCTGTCTCTGTCTCCTCTCACAGTTTACCATAGTTTCATTTTGCTCCTTTAAAGAAATGGGATGATGCAATAGATGCTCTTTCTGTCTGACTTCTTTTGCTCAATAAATACTATGTCTGTGAGATTCATGTAGACAGTTGCATGTAGCAATACTTTGTTCATTCTTGAATATTACAAATCCTGGCCAAAACTTGGTACTGACGTCATTTTTATTTTAGCTATTCTGATGGCTGTGTCTTTGAAGCTCATGATTCTAATTTGCATTTTCCTGATGAGTAATGATCCTTTCATATGTTCATTGGCCATTCAGATTTCCTCTTTTATAAACTGCTTCTACAAGTCTTTTGTACATTTTTCTGTTGAGATGTCTATATTCTTAATATTTGTAAGAAATCTTTATATATTTGGATACAAGTCCTTTTTCAGATATATGATTTGCAAATATCTTCTCTCAATTCATGGCTTCATTCTTCATTCTCGTAATGGTATCTTTTGATAAACAGAGATTCTTATTTTTGATCTTGTCTAATTTATCATTTTTACATTTAGTACAGCTTATGTGCTATTTGTTAGATCTTTGCCTTTTCCACTGTCATGAAGATATTCTTTCGCATCATAATATCGAGACTTCCAATCCATGAACATGATCTATACTTTTGTTTATTTGGGATTTATTTTTTTTTCAGCTTTATTGAGAGATAATAGACAAATAAAAATCGTATGTACTCAAGGTATATAGTGTGATGTTTTGATATGTGTAGTCACTGTGAAATGATTGCCACATCAGGCTCCTTAATATCTTCAGCACCTCATATAGTTACCTTTCGTGTGCGTGTGTGAGGGGAATACTTAAGATCTACTTAGGTCTTCTTCAATTTATCTCAGCAATGTTCTCTAGTTTTTAGTATAAGGATTTTGCACATCTTTTGTTAGATTTACATTAAACTTTGAGCAGATACCAATGACCTATCTTTCAAATTGCAAGAGATATATACATTAAAAAAAAGTTTGAAATATGTGCCCTGACTTCAAAATACTTTGGTACAACCGTAGGACACAATTGCAGAAAAAGCAAAGACTGCATATTAATGAAGTAGTCATCGCACGATGGTGGACAGTGAGAAAAGAGAGAGGCAAGCAACCAAAGTGTGCAGACATGGTTGACGGGGATGCCTCCCAGAGGAGGTAAGATTGGAGGTGGGCTCGAGGGAAAAACAGCATTTAGTGAGTGGAGTGAGAGAAGCATTCCAAGAGGGAAAACTGGAAAGAGTCAAAGTTTGGGGGTTAGAATGAACACAGCATGTTAAAGGACTAAGATGAGACTGGTTGACTAAAGTGTACACTCTGATTCATTAGTAGGAGGAGATAAGACAAAGCTTGTGCTTAGAATCATGTAAACAAAACAAAGAAATGCTTCAAGTCTACTTTGGTGATGAAGTTTGGTATCCTGACCCCTGGAAGGTAACTCAACAAGTATTTACCTATCTTTGCTTGACACTAATGGGCAGCCATATGGCTGCCTTTAACAACCTCCTGATAGGAACTCCCACATTTGTGCTTGAACCAGAGTACCTGTCCAAGAAGGCTTCTGATCTGGAAATGAACTACATCCTATAGAATATGTAGTCCAGGAAGCCTTTCATAGTAAGCCAGAGCTCAAAGATCAGCCAAAAGGCCTAGATCTATCACCTACCACCAAGTGCCTTTGAGAGGGCTACAGCCATAAAACCAAATAGTGATATCTATTCAATGCACCAGCAGCAATATCTGGACTTCCTGGAAGAAATGGGGCTAGAAATAGGCCTTCAAACCCTAGGTCGCTGACTGGGTTTTTGATACCCTATCTGCATCCTAACTGGGGCATGGCCTTGCCAATAGCAAAGGAAAAATCAGCAGTCCTGGGGCAGCTCCAAAACACAAGGAGTCAGGCCCTCAGGCCTTCTGGGAGCTACTGGAATGAGTAAGGCATGGAGTAGCCAGAACTGAGTTCAAATGATAAGATTCCTAATGGGACATGAGTGTGCATTTTTGCCAAGATTTAGTCTAATTTTGGAACTCAGTTGGAAACTTCTGAACATCATGTTCCATTTGGCTCTGGCAAAACACAGCTCTGTGTTGCTTTGTGTTTATTTTATCCCTCAAGATCAGAGCATAATTTACTTGTAGCTAGATTTTTATGTTTAGCACAAACCTCCATTTAGAAAAACAAGCTGATTTTTTTTCTTATAGGTTCTTAGGGGGAATAAAAGATGGACACAATAAAGAAAGTTTCCACTAGAAAAACATGCGTACCTAATACAGAAAATTTACACAAACAGAAGCACCCAGAGGAGAAATTTAAAGCTGAGAATATATATTATAAATTTCCTTTGAACTATGTCCTCCAGCACTTACAATGAGGATGTTTCCCTATTGGCATCCATTCCCATGTTTATCTCATTTTTGGTTTACTGTCAAATGAACTTCTTCATCTTTATTAGTACAAAATTAAATTCTCCTATAGCTAAAATTGAGAAGAATTGGGGATAAGTTTGCATTATTCATAACTCTTTTAGAAACCCAACTTGAAATAACTTCACCCCCCCTGCCCCAACAACAAGAAAGGTGATCTATTGGCTTATGTAACTAAATAGTGTTCTGTACCACTTCCAGTTGGAAAGGTCTCAGGGAAGGACTCTGATTGGCCCAGCTGAATCGTGTGCCCAAGCCTGAACCAATCACCATGGCTGGATCTGGATCACATGCCCACATGGTATGTGGTCAGGGAAAGTGAACTTGTTTCCCGAAAGAAGGATTCTAGATGGCCATTTAGGGAAAATTATAAACTGGCAAATTTGAAAGAAGCAAAAAGAAATGCTCTCACAGTGCCTCAGAGCTAGCACATTAGGATTTTGGAGAAAACATTACTTCTTAAAAAAAGACAAAGGCATCAACACAAAAGGATGTCATCACCATCGGAAGTGCATTAGCACGGATTACCATGAGACCTGTTTTAGAGTGTCATAGCTACTTCCACTCTGAATCTTACGGTTATCAAGACGTCAGCACAGCACAATGACTAAGAGCATGAATTTGGATTCTGACTGACTCAAGTTCAAATCCTGGCAGTCTCACTTGTTAGAGCTGGTATTTGGGCAAGTTACTAATCCTCTTTAAGCATCAGTTTTCTCACTTACAAAATGGATATAATAATAGAATTTTCCGTGGGCTATTGTGAAAATTAAATAAAATAATACACATAAAGTGCTTGGTACAATGTCCAGCACTTAGCTGAAGTTCACTACATGTTTACTACAGCTGTTATTATTTTCATTATAACCATCATAATTATTATTATTAACAAGAGTGCCCAGAAATTTCAAGGTTAGAGAGTTCTAGGTTAGGTGGTAGCGATGATGTTTCATTCTACCATCTTTCTGGAACAAGAAACATCTCATTATACATCCTCTCCATTGATATACAACTCTATCCTTTGCCTTCGATTCACTTCAAATGTCTTTTTTCTACCTTTCATAATTTTTCTTCTTATCCATGGATGCATGAAAATCATTAATGTAGCTGGATAGAAAAGGCAAGATAATGGTGCCCTTGATACTTGTTTTAGTCTTTCCAAAATAGATTTCACAGGCAATTAAGATCCAGAATACTGCAGTCTTAGGAGGTGTCTATGCTGTGAGCAACAGAAGATAGCTCCTCTGAGAGATATCAAAACACTTGGCCAACTTCTGGAACCAATTGGCAAAGTAATGTACAACCCCAGTAGACCACGTTGCAAAGGAGGCAAATTTGAGGAAAGAGTGGACACCGTAAAAAGTCTGCAATTCTACCTCCTCATTAACTTTACTATGTCTCACTTTTCATAGAACTTTCCAGTGAAGGCTCCAGAAAAGAGGACGTCTCAACAGGGACCAGTTCCTTCACTTCCACTGCAGCTCTCAGGGATCTCTGTAGCCTGTAGATTTAGGGCATAGAAGTTTTTCAATCTAGGAAAAGAGTTTGGGACAGGTACGTAGGTTACCCATTGAGTTTGTCCCCCCTCCAGTGACTGTCTATGGTAGCAATCGCTCAGGATTCAATGTCTTACTCTTTCATAAGATTTTTTTCCTTTCTAATTATGGAAATCAGATAGAATAACACCTTATATTTATAGAGAACCGGTCCTTGGAAAGTGCTACAAGTAATGCCATTCTCTCTCCCCCCAGAATTCCTGATGGAAGAAACATATTCTCCTTGCACCTCTTTAATAGACTATATAGTCTGTCAGAAGCATGGTGGAGGCCAGAACCTGGGTTTTCTTTGGACTCAAGATGTAGTATCAGGTTTTCTTTCTTTTAGAAAAACAATATTTCTAAGCAGTTATGGGTTTTTATGCATAGTGCTCAAGGTAATTGCCATGAGAAAGAACCCAGTTAAAACTTCTTGCTTTTCAACACAATGAAACCATCATTTTCTTACACAGTCTTTCCTCCTATAACTGTAATGGTGGAAATAACTGTTGGTATCAGTCACGTGCTCAAGGTAATGGTAAGAATTGCTCTGTGAAACTCCTATGTGTCCTCGGTCACAATGCATTTCTTCCGAAAAGCTGTAGTCCTAAATGTTTGGAAACCACATATCTAGTTCAACATTACCTTATTTTCAAATGAGAAAAAAAAAGTATGGTTCAGAGAGGTTGAATGTAGCACTCTTATCCTTTTCGTGACACCAGTTGTCTAGCTATATGACCACGCTGGTTTTGGGGCTCTTTTACCTGCCAGTAATCCTGCCGACTGGGCTGATTGTTGCACTAAGGCTGTATCTGGAGCTCATGGACCCCTCGAGCCCATCCACAAACTGGGTCACAAACCCTTCACACGCCAGGCTGGGTCACCAGACCCCTTACCCACAGGTCTATGAGCTAGGTAACTGGCCAAAAGGTCCTTGGAAGCCATAAGTTGGAAAGCATGGCTGCGGGGGCAGACGCCCAAGGCTGACACCCATCTACCTGCTTCACTAAAACTCTCTCTCTCTCTCTAAAGAACACAAGAATAGCAACAAAACTAAAAAAAAACACATTGGCGTGCATGCACACTAACTCCACACACACACAAACACACACACACAATTTGCTTACAAAGAATGCTGAACCACACCCAACTGGACCCAAAGGGCCCTGACCAAACCATTCTGTTTTCCCAACATTGAATGATTTATCTACTACACAGCTACTTAGTGGCATTGAAGAGAAAGAAGGTAGTGGCTTTTAGGTTTTGTTGTTTTTTATTATTTGCTTGTAGCATTCTTATAGTGCTGGACTACTTACAGTAACATGGCTGCTGTAACAAACAAGCCCCTAAATGTCAGTGGCTTCAAACAGTAAATGTTCGTTTATCACTCATGGGACAGTACAATGTGGGTTTTCCTAGTCAGCAGGTGAGGGCTGTCCTCTGTGCAGTGACTCAGGGACCCAATCCCTTCCATCTTGAAGCTTCACCATTCAAGGGTAGTGGTTCTCAACCAGGAGTGATTTTGCCTCCTGGGGGGATTTAGCAACTTCTGGTTATATTTTTGACTGTCACTACTGAGAGGATATTCTTGGCATAGTGGACAGAGGCCAAGAATGCCACTAAACATCCCACAATGCACAGGACAACCCCCACAACAAAGAATTCTCTGGCTTAAAATGTCAGTAGTGCCAAGGTTAAGAAACACTGCCCCTCTCCCCCCGCCCCCCCACCTCCACAGTGACCCATTGTCTTCTGCATCTAGCCAGCTAAATGGGGAAGAGAGGGAACTGATAAGACACAGCCACTTCCTAAACATCTTGGCCTGGAAGCAACACTAGTCATGGGACTCCTGCCTAAATGCAAGAGGGGCTGAGAAGTGAGTGCTGGTGGCAGCTGCTTGCACAACTCCAATCTGGGAAAGCAAGGCTTTTTGGTGAAGAGTCACATTATGGTGGCACTGGCAAAATTTGAACTGTACATTTGCCTGGTTGCTCACAACATTGTGGAAGCATCAATGGAGCTAATAAAACCGATAATATCTAAATGCACCCTGACCTCCTCCTTGGGCTCCAGATCCTTCTGTCCAGTGTCCTACTCAACACATCGTCAGGTGTCAGAAACATATCACGGCCAAACAAAACTTTTGATCTTCCCACCAATTCTATTTCCTGTTATCTGTTTTATCTCAGCAAATGTTATACCATTCTCCTCCCACGTTCCTACACCCTCATCCAATAGTTCGACAAGTATGCCATCCTACCTCCAAGATGTGTCCCTGCAGGTATGACCATGGGCCACCATCTCCATCCTGAACGATTGCAGTAATATTGTAAGTGGCCTCTCTGCTATCTTTCTTATCCCACTCCAGTCAACTCACCCACAGGAACCAAAGCGGTCTTTGTAACTGTGAAGAAGATGATTTCTTTGTAGCTGGTGCCAGCTCACTGTCCTGGGTAATCTGGGGCATGCCCTAGTGAGGATTGTGTGAGACCCATTTGCTTCACCCCATTGTTCCTTGGGGGTCTGCAGATCCCTTCCACCACTCTCTCAGCTACCTGGACCTGTACTGGCATTGGTTTGGTGGCTTTCCATTCACAGAGGTCACCTTCTACATACCCTTCTAGGTACATGAGACAGTTCTGTGAAAACAGAGTTAACTTGGCTAAAAGGGTAAGCCAATCCATCATCCTCACTGTAATCTAGGAAGCCCATTTCTCTCCAACCTCACCTCCTGCCTTTCTTCACCTGAAGACACTTGGCTGTCTGTCCCTCTGACGCTCTCATTCCTCTCAGTCCTCGGCGTCCACAGCTGGTGGTCCCTTTCCCTCTGGAACACTTGTATCTGGGTGCTTCCATGGCAATCTTCTCACCATTCCAGTCCCAGGGATCATCTCCTCAAAAGGGGAATCACTGCCCACCAACTCCCATCCCATCCCCTGCCATTTTCTCCAGGGCACTTACCCTCTGGAGCTGCAATACATCATTTGTATGTGTGTACACTGTTGTCCCCTGGCTAGAATGGAAGCTCTATGTGGGCAGGGGCTTGACCAGTCTTGCTCCCCACTGTATGGAAAGCTCTGGAAGAGTCCCTGGCACATGATAGCTATCAACACACAACCAATACACAGTCATTGAATCAATGAATGAACAGGAAAATATCAAAGCCCAGGAAGACAAGAAATGGCAAATATAAGGTCTTGCCCCAACTCTGCAATGGATCTCATAAGGTTCACAAATTAGTCCCACAGATCACACTCCACCTGCCCCATGTCAATCTGTTTTCTCCTCTAGAAACAGAGCTAACCACAGAGGCCTCCTAGAAACAAACAGATAAAGCCTCAGACTTGCCAATGAATTCTCTCCAGCACCAGCAGACGGCTGTCACTGGTGGGTCACTTTAGAAACCTTTGTGTTTTATGTACCCACAAGTGATCTCTGACGTGCTCCCCTTCTAGGAGCTACACCCAGAATTGCCATTGCTAGGGAGAAAATTGGAAGCCCAATTAGGACTTCCCTCTCCGCTCCCTACCTAACCTCTCAGTCTCTTTTTCTCTGGCATATTGAGGCTGCCCTCTCACTTTCACTCAGCCAAAACTACTCTGTACTTTTGAAAACTGTCATGATCTGAAAACCAGACCCCCAGTCTCAAGCATCCCTGGAAGGCTACCGTGGTCAGCCACCTGGCTGCATCCCCAGGCCCCACAACGGTGGAAACCCAGCTCCACACACATGCATAGCTGGCAGCAGCACTGCCTATAATGTCCTCTTTCATCAACACTCGTTGTCTTTTACAGATTAATTTCTCCATTCCCTCAATTAACAGCTACTGATTGAGCACCGAATTAGACTTTAAAACAGAGACAAGCAGGGGCAGATTTACCTTGAAGTTAATGAAGTTTAAACTACAGGGTCCTTGGTCAAATGAGTTTTGAAAACTTTGCAAAAGTAAAGTATTTCAACTGTAATCAGGTGAGACTATCTCTTGTGCTCTGACTTCCTCTTCACCACACTTGTGAACACCTTGGAGGGCGGGAGAGGGGAGGAGTTGCTTGGAGAATTCTTGGAACTCTGTTGAGGCAAAGTTGAGTTGAAGACATATTTGGTTTGGGTTTAATGGGATATATTTATATGGTTCACAATCACCTCTGTTCATAAATTATTGCTTTCATCGTGATATAGGAATTGCTTCTAGAAATACTCCTATGAGCTATGTGCCAGCTCATCCAGGATCATGATATAAAGGCACACAAATGGAGCTCTATCACAGTATAGTGTGCAGAGCAGACTATGGCCTGAAAATGTATGGGAAATGGAGGATCATCAAGGTTTGGGATTGTGGAGGCAGCTGCGGGTCCGTGGGAATTCCTCCAATCATCAAACATGTAAAATTCTAAGTGGAAGTTTCAATCCTCATGGTCACCTAGTCAGAAAGGAAATTCTCTGGCTCGTTAGGGCACAAACTTATCGCAGTACTGTAATAGCAAATATGTCCTGGTGTGGGTCACATGCTCACTCATCCCAGCTATTTAATTTGAATCAAAAACACAAACTTTGACTAACCGTGTTAGCAGAAAGACTGCATTATCTTTCTATTGCTTTTTTCTATAAAATTGTTGTCATATGACAAGGCCATTAAAGAGCATGTAGCCAGAAAGATGTGTGGAGACCAGCATTACAGAGGCACGTCAGGCAGCTGACTAACAAAAACAGCCTACTATTTTTCTGGATTTTAGTGATGTTGTGGCATTTGTTAGCATCTTAGAACTTGTAATTTATTTTGAATTCTTTCCTTATTCTGGATAAATATTTGATTTTCTTAAATGAGCTCGCCACCGTTGTTAAGCTTTGGGCCCCAGGAGACTGGGTCAGCCTCTGAATGCTTGTACCAGTACAAATGATGTGCTTCTGGTTACGACAGATGTCAAATGAGTCCCACCTGGAAAAAGCGTGGGAAAAAGCTAAAGACATGATCAGATCTCATTTGACACTCCCCTGTCTTCCACTCCGCCATTCCCCTCATCGCTCCTGAAATAATCTTCCACAGATTGGACTCGTAACATTTCTGCTCTTGAGAAAAATGAAGCAGTGAAATGATGACAGTAGGTTACAGATCATATGTGGCAACTGTCCTCTTTGCCCCTTGCCACAACGATGACCAGGAAAGCCAGCAAGCGTGACAGGGCTGAGTGGCTCTCAACTAAGGCATTTCCTCAGGAAGCGAGCTCTCAGGACCTGAGAGGGATCCCACCTGGCCTTCCTGGGTCAATCACTCTGAGGCTGATGACAGCTGGGTGCTGGAAGACTCGGATTGCAGTCACGGCATGGCACCAAAGGATGTCCTCTCAGGAGCCCAGTGCCCATGTCCTTTCTTTCTTCCCTGCTCAGACCACAGTGATTATTCAACTGATTCCCGATCATCCAGTGGGCCTTTGCTTTGGGTGAGACAAATTACACCAGAACTTGAACTACAATTGAGACCCACACAGCCCACCCCTACCCTTCAGTCCTCCATAGAATCGTCGGCGCACAATCCATCACATGGAGCCAGCTCACCAGCTGATTATCACTGCGCTCACCATCCCATAAAACAAAACAAAACACATCATGGTTTTCCTACAACAACTAACCAAAAATGTAAAGGGATTAGAATCAGAACAGAATGTGAAGCAGCCAGCAAATAATCATTTACCATGGAGTGGGTGACCTTTTCATTGCAGGTAACAGGTATGATTAAACAGCCTCTTGCAGAGAGGGTGTTGAAACTGAAATTCCCTAGGCCTGACTCATGGCTTTTCAGCCTGGTTCCTGGCTCCTCTCGACCTGGTGGGGAGAGCAGGTTGCCTTTCATAACAAACTCTGGGAAATCCCCGCCTCAGGCCTGCCCTGGAACACTGGAACACGCTGGTGCTTTCCTTTGTCATTTAAAATCTGTTTGTGTGCTGGGCAAGGAGAGGCTGCAAGCAGGTACTTGAACTGGGTGGAAGGAAAGCTGTAGGATCAAATAGCACCCTAGACCCATTGCCAAGGCCAAGGGGAAGGGCAGAGGCCTAATTGCAGAAAGTGGCTGCAGCTGTGCTCCGAAGCTGTCATTATTTTCTTGCTGGAACCCCTGAAATACTGTGTTTCTTGTTTGAAACTTCTGGAGGTATTCCATCCCAGGACAATGATTAATCGCAATAATGCCACAGTGAGGTGGGCTGGCCTCTATTTGGTTCTTCATGTGGGCTTTTCCATCTTAAATACTGTATTCCTTTGCAAATGCCTTTTTGTCTCTAGATATCTTCAGATCCCTGCCTTGGGGTCCCCTGCCCCCACCACTCCTCACTCCTTGGCTTCCCCTGTGAAATGAGAGACTGAAAAGATGATCAAGTTCATGATGATGCTAAATTCAGGCTCAATATTTCTAAAATCTAAAAAAAAAAATTTTAAATCTAAAATCCTTTGAATCTGACGAGAGAGGAGAAGGAAGTGAAACTGGATAGTTTAAATAATTTGTAGTTAAAGCTGAGATTTATGAGGGGATTTACCACACAGGGCTTGATTGTGATTGTGTCTTTGGACTCTGGGAGCCAAATTCTTCCCTTGACTGTACACATATGTCACCACCCCTCTTCTGGCACCAGGAAGCAGAGTGGTTTCCACATTCCCAGGGTGCGGGAACATGTACCAGGGGCCCAAGAGAACCAGGCCTTGACCCTTGGAGAGCTGGTGGAGGGTGGGGTGTTGCTGCACAAAGAAATTAGCATGTGGCTCTTCACAATGAAAAAGGCTTTGTGGTAGCAGAAAGAAAGCAAGAGGGGGAAGGCAGAGGGAGCCACAGATTCTGAGAGACACACCAGTAAGGCTGGGCCCGGGGGGATCTGCGGTGGCCTCAGACCCTCGCTTCTTGTCTGGCACCCCCCTTCGCTAAAAATGCAGGCTCTAAGTAGGAACATTTTTGGAGCCACATGTAAGAATTGGAATCTATTTAGATCAAGACTTTTTGAGAAGTTCAAAGATTGGAGCAAGACAAACCTGAAATTCTGGCATCCTTTGCTTCACGCACTCCATCGTTTGCTTTGTAATGACATGGAACAAACTAGATTATCACAAGCGTACTTCCACAAGTTCATGGAAAAATGGAATTAAAAGATAAAATAAATCCTTCCATGCTGGATGCTATAGAAGCACTATGATTCCCCACTTTAACTATAGACTATGACTATAAGAGTTATTATAATTACTCTTATTGTATCTTGACTTCGCTTTCAAAGAGCTGATTTGAACTTAAAAAGTAGGTAAGGAAATCGCATGCCATATTCTTGCTTTTTCAGTGACCACATGTAAGTAGGCACAGCAATAAGCCAAATGAGACCGTACGGCTGGGGTTAGACCCGTGGGGGCAGCTGTGCATGGCAGGGCAGTTAGAGGACTGCTGGAAACAGGAGTAAGCCTGGCTCAGTGCCTGCGTAGGAGAGTTGCTGTTTGTCTAGACTCCCTGCCATGGATGCTGGTGGGAAAAGAGCTGGAGAGATCTCAGCCCAGATCTGAGCTCCACGCCTGTGAATCATCTAGCCGTGGAAATTACTGAGTACTTCTGAGCCACCATTTCCTCTTTTACAAATGGATATAATTAAACCACCGCCCTGGGAGGAGGAGAAGACGAGTGACCATGTGATGGTCGGCTGACTCCTGCCTCTCACAGTAACTGAAGGGGTTCGAGTACCTGGAGTTTATAATGGAACAAAAAAAAAGATAAGGAAAGAAAGGTAAAATCCACACCATGGAACAGCGTGTACCCCATTTACTCACAGTTCACTTGAGTATAAATGGACATGCATAATCAGTTCAATTAATATCAACATCTAACTAAACAGTAGATGATTCTGGTGTTCTTTCCAATCCCTTCACATTAAGAGGTCTCAGGAGAGCTTTATCCAGGTGTACCTAACCCTAAAGGAACACCTCTGCCCTGGTCCATTTAGGACCCTCTTCCTCCCCACCTTCATTGCTTGGCTCTTGTGGCACCTGGTCCTCTCCATCTGCACTACCAATATCCAGCCCACGTTTGGCCACTTGGAACCATCCCTTCCATCTAGGATGAATTTCTGGCTGCAGCCAATTCTTAATGCATGAAGTTCAGAGCTTAAGAATCACCTTTATCTCTATAACTATCACTGGTCCAAAATTCATTTTCTCTCAGTAAAGTGAGATAATCTCATTGGGTTGTTAAAAAATAGTATTTTAATCTAGTTAGCAAAATGCCTGATGCCTATATAGTAAAAAAAAAAAATTTATTGTTGGCTATTCTCATCACCACCATCCTTGTAATCCTATTCTACTACTCTTTAAGGGTCCCAAAAGATGACCTTCAAAATCACCTTCAGCAGCTTCTCTTTACACAGTAGAAGATGGTTTTAGGAATCACCCTGACTTTTGGCAGGATGAAGACTACTTTCAAGTGGAGGGTTACAAACAAAACAAAACCAAAAAACATTTCCCCAATGGTGCAAAAGCCATGTACATTACACCTACTTCCTCAGTCCCACCAATCCAAGTGTAGTTTCCTTGTTTAATTATATTATGCCACACATGTGGGTGCTTCCAGGGAATTAATTTACCTCCAAGGGGCCAGTCTGGCATCCTTATCCTAAATTCATGATGGAACCTACATAATCCTATTTTGACACATTAGCATTCTACTCCTCTGCCAAGCTACTCAAATGCTAAGTTTAAGCAGTACATAACCACCCAGATTCAGTTCACTCTCTGAAGTGGACACAAGTAAAAATCAACAGGCTCTCTAAGGATGGGGCATCCTCAGAGCTGATCTGTAAATAAACTACTGCCAGGATCATGATGTTTGGGATCATGCCCCAGACAAGAATGCAAGATGTAAAGAAAGGGACAGCCCACTCAGTTGTAATGTAACTGGCCTGACATGAGGTGGTGGGGGTGACTCCTGCAAAGGAGAACTGAAGCATCATGCACAGGACCGGAGCATGCCACTCACCAGGAAGAGGTGCATTAAGCAAATATGATTTCCCAGATTCGACCTTGGTCTGGTCGACACTTCCCCTGAGATATTGCAATTAGCTTTGTTTTGATTCTATGCTCACGGAGCAGCCTTCTGAGTCTTATTTTAGTCACCCCAGGGACCTTAACACCCAAAGGGGGTGCCCTGGATCATAGAAATAAATAGCTCAGTTACTGGAACAGTAGTGCCTATCGCTGTGTAGAAATAAGTTTGTTTTGTGAGTTTAGCATGATTCAGTCCCTCAAGGTCTAGTAAGCCTTAAGTAGACTTGAAAAATAGAGGTTCTTTATCAGAAAGCTAAGAACCAAACACCAAACCAATATTTTCTTAAACTCAGTTGTGCCTCAGTTTCTTCACCTATAAAGCAGGAGGAAATAACAGTGCCTACTTTGTATGATTGTTGTGAGGATTAATGACTTAACAGATGTAAATTATTTATATATATGTATGTATGCATGTATGTATGTGAAATTATTTAACATACAGAAAGTAGATAGAAGGGTGCCTGTTATTCACAGTGCCCTGCAAGGTGCTGCCCACTTACAAAGCCTGCCCTGCTAGAAGCAGCCACCTGACGTCTCTCTTTCCTAGACTTTCCTACACGACCTTCAGGGTACTTACCTCTTCTAGCCACCCCAGTCTGAAAACTAGAGACTTTGTGCTGACCCCGTGGCTCACTCGGGAGAGTGCAGTGCTGGGAGCGCCGAGGCTGCGGGTTCTGATCCTATATAGGGATGGCCGCTGCGCTCACTGGCTGAGTGCGGTGCGGGCGACACCAAGCCAAGAGTTACAATCCCCTTACCAGTCACACACACACAAAAAAACTAGAGACTTCAAATAAAAGCTACACTCAAGGCTTGCGAGAGAGCAGAGTGGTGGCTTCTTGGACATGTAGCGACATTTCCAGGTTACAGGCAGTAAGTGCCCTTCCAAGGGTCTCAGTAGACTTGTGGAAATTAAAACCCTGGATGTGCTTCCCGTCCCTGCCACCTCCTCCCTCCAAAGTAACAAACTCACTCGGTAATTTGTTGTGAAATGATTTGAGTTACTCAGAGGCACAGAGAAATCAGTCTGGCCTTCAGGACAGGGCAACCCCAGCACAGGAGCCATTACAGAGAAACTGAGAGCACAAGGTTGTTCCAGCTGGGGCCTCACCGGAGAGACTCCCACAGGGAAGCAGGGGAGGGACAGCTGCTGCAGAAAAGCAGCAGACCCCAGGCAGCCCTCACAGGTGAAGCCACGGGAGCAGCGTCTTTGGCTCCCAGAAGTTCCCCCTCCCCGGGGAACCGGGAAGCTGTCCTGTTTGTCTGAGTGTCCCTACCAGACACCCACAGAAACTGTCTGCTTGGGTGGGAGAAACTGCGACTGGATTTCCACTAAATTCAGTAACATCAGTTAGAGGCAGTGTGTTTTGAGGCCACTGTTGAAAACTGTTCCTGCTTTGAGTTTCCAAGATGGAGTGGCCCAAGAAAAAATAGATGCCACAAATCTTCAGTCCCAGCACTCTCATAAGCATAAATAGACTTTGTTCACCATGAGACTGACTTTCACACAGGTACACATGAAGTCACTTCCCCACTTCCAGATTAGTTCCTACCTGTTTCTCTTATCCGTTGGCCCTAAAGTGACCATGTAACTTCCCAGCGGTGACCCCCAGCATCGGTGTGGGGACAAACCTTCTGCAGGAGCCCCTGTACAGAAACCCATCCATATATCCCAGCTCTCGATCATTCAATTTCTTTGAACATTTTGGTTCACTTTATTCTGATTTTAGAATCTAGAAGTGCAGTGCAAGACATTTCTAAGCTGGGAATTTGCCATCCTGTTGTAGGAATGCAGCAGCAGCCCCAGAGAAATATTTTTCATGGCTGCAGAGAAAACAAGGGCTAGAAAAAAATGCTTGTTTATTGCCAACTCTCCCCACAGCCACTTACATAAGAGCTCGTGCTGAGACAGGCTGTCCTGCCCAGATTCAGATTCAGGATCAGGAGTCACACTCCTTGGGATGATGACAGAACAATGTGGGAACTATAGGGCTCTGGCCCGTGACGTCCAGGAAGGAAAACCAAGTGCTGTGTAGCGATTAGTCCTTTCACAATGATGCGATGCTTTCCTGGGGTATTTCAAGCTTGTGGGTGGTGGCACAGTCTACAAGAGGGGGAAAGGCTCTGTGAACAAGATACGCTTACAGAATGGTTTCTCGTTTTCTGTTTTTAAGATAGAACAACACACACACAATAGCATGTGAGCTGCAGGGGAGAGTCAAAAGTTTAGGTATCTTATGACCTTTCAGATTCATCTGACTTTCTAAAAGCTCCATAAATAACCACGACATCCAAATCTGGGAGTGTTTAAAGAGTTAGGACAAGACTGTGTACATTTTGTTCAACTGTTTATTGCAAAAAAAAAAAAGAAAAGAAAAGAAATATATTAAGTCCTTTCTTCACAAAACAAACACAAAAAACTAACTCTGCCAGGAAAAAATGCAAAACTCGTAGACAGATTTGTTTAAGGGTCCATGGGGACAACTTGTCTCCCCCACGGTGTTACTGAAAAGCAGATGTGATGGGCAGAGTCACGGACGCCCGTAATCAAGCTCGGCTGAGCAGCGTAAGGCAGTCTAAACTATCCTCAGCAGCCTCCCTCCAAAAGAGGCGCCATGGCCTCTCTGTGTAGACTGTTCCAGGCTTTAAATGAATATCAGAAAAACGTTTTCCATATGGTTTAACTTAACTTCCAGTTGAAACGTGGGCCCATTCATTCCTGTTCCTTCCTTAACAGCCTTCATAAGTAATTGTCCGTGGGCTTTGCTGCTTGCCAGTTGTACCTGGGTGTGCATTCTTCTTACACCAGACACACCTAACTCTCAGCGTCTGTCATCAAAAGTAAGGTTTCTACTTGTTACTTTGGAATGACAAGTCGAAACTAGCACAGCCTCATGTATAGGAGATATTCACCAGTACTTTGTTGATGGAGTCCCATCTCTCTCTCTCTCCTTACTTTTCTAGCGTCCCTCCCCATCTTCTAATTTTTTCTTCCCCCTCTGCTGCCAAAACTTTGGGCTTGCCAGCAAATGTACTGAGTACTCTCTATACCTCTGATTTACACCACACAAGTAGCACCAGCTCCACAAAATGGAAAAACGCTCACTTGTGACTCCAAGCTTGGCCTGAATCAATGTGAGTTTGGGGCCATAATTTATTTTAATCAAGTTGAGGTCCAAAATGGAGCAAAGGCCCCATGATTCACCTATTAGATTCTGCTCATAAGATCCTTTGTGATTTCTCACCTGGATAATTTTCTACCCTCCCTTTCTGCTGATTCTCTACCAAATCATCATGGACAGGCTGGGTTCTGAGATGAATAGTTTCTTATCTGTAGTTTGCATTTCAGACTTTCTAGAAAACATGAAACCTGAGAACAAAAGGTCCTCAATTATTCAGGACTCATGGGTTGCCAAGGGAAGAAGAAACACATCTTGACCCAGCTTAAGCCTAAAAGGGAAATTTATGTGTTTGTGTAACCAAACCGTAAAAAAGGATGGTGGATTGAGGGCCCTGAAAACACCCTCAGGGCACTCTCACCCTCTCTCCTTTTGCTCCTGCCTGATGCTATTTTTCCGGACCTGCTCCTCCATGACGTGGGAAAGTGGCCACCAGCAAAGCCCACCTCCTCACAGCTGTGAGCCCAGCGGACGGGAGTCCCCCACCCTCCATGGATTGGAAAAATCCCCAAGCAGTGATGGTGACTGGCCCATTCGCTGTGGCTAAGCATGTGAGCTATAGGGTTGGCTCTCCTGGGTAAAGTTCCCCCACTACATCCAGGGGAACAGGGTCTGCTCCCAGTAGATGTGGGGGATGGGCGCTAGGCAGATTAAACAACAGCCACCACAGCATCTAAGGGACAGAGAGCTCCACGAAGGCCACCAAGTCAACTGGCAGATGGCTCCTCCTCCCTGTCCTCACAGTCCCATGATTGAGAGCTGAACATCACCTGTGGTCTAGAGGATCTCAGACCCTCCACATGTGGATATAATAACAGCCAACATCTTACATTCTGGCAGAGAAAAGATCAGAAAGGATTGTTTGCCTGATTTTCCTACTCACACCAAGAATTAATTAGAGATGAAATTTGGGATTCACAGAAAATCATAGACTCGGAGAATGAGAGAAGATCTGAGGGAATCTAGATGATTCCCTACCCCTACCCAGAGCGTCACAAAGAAGGAGGAGGATGTTGATCAAAGGTCTGATAGCGAGTCTGGCATCAGTGAGGCCGGACGGGGAAGCTCCTAAGGTCCTTCAGGCCGAGAGGCCGTGAGTCTTGAAAGCATCCCAACCTGAAATTGGCTGAATCCTTCCTTAAATCGTTCAGGACATCCTCTTCCCCCCGCTCTTATTAACTGATTTTTATGACCAACAGGCCTGGAAGTTGGGGATTCCATCTAGATCTCTCATATTAACTCCCCCTCTGCAAACCAAGCCCGCACCGTGAGAGCCTGGGAAGTCTCGATCCTTTAAAAATTAGAGGAGGCTCCCCTTGGTCCTCGTCCCATTTCAGCCAACATTTGTGAGCTTCCTTTTCCATAAATTTTGGCATTTTTATTCCTTTCCTTTGTGTCTTGACCAAATTCACCGGATCGTGGCTCAAAAGAGATGCCTGCGGTTGAATACGGAGGTCTGGAACATCTTCAAACTAACTTTTTCTGGCCATAGAGAAGAGAAAGAAGAGAAAGAAAGAGAGCGCTGGTCTTGGCTCTCATTTTCCCCTTTCTCCCATGGTAGGCGGAGCAATCGCCCCCACCACACCCCACGACGTTCACCTCCCAGTCCCTGGAACCTGCAAATACGTTACGTTACATGGCAAAAGGGGAATTAAGGTTGCTGTTACAATGACCTTAAAATGGGACATTATCGTGGAGTACTCAGATGGGAACAATACATTCACAAGGGTCCTTAAAAGTAGATGGAGACAGAAGAGGAGGTCAGAGGGGTGGAACGTGGGAAGGACTCAGCCTGATGTTACTGGCTCTGAAGATGGGGAAGAGCCCTGAGCCAATGAATGCAGGAGGCCTCTAGAAACCGGGAAAGGCAGGAAAACAGATTCTCCCCCAGAACCTCCAGAAAGGAGCACAGGCCTGACAACACCTTGATTTTAGCCTGGTGAGACCATGTCAGACCTATAGAATGTAAGATAATACGTTTGTGTTTTTTAATCCACTAAATGTGTGGGGTTTTGTTACAGCCACAATAGGAAGCCAACATACTTCCTATTTCTTTCATGTGTGTCCTGAAATGTTAGGTTCTTTAGGATCCCAGCTGCTGCACTATGTAGACAGGATAGTTTAGTGGGCTAGGAGAACAGATTTGACTCTGCTACTCCTTCACCTTGTGGTTGTGGATCAATCAGTTTCTCTGACCCTCAGTTTCCACATCTGCAAAACTAGGTAGTTTTATTAAAAGATCCCAAAAGCCTTTCTCCCTTTAATTTCAGAGATTTAATATCCTCTCCCTTATCTTAATGGCATCAAATGTTCTGGAAGCACCAGTTGACACCTGAGCTGCCAGTCACCACTTGCGGCAGAGCACGGAATAGTGAGAGAAGATCCGTGGCGACAGCCCTTTCGAGGCTTACCCATGGTGAGCGAGGCCATAGGCCGTCAGAGCAGGCACAGCAGCTGCCTGGTTTGCACTCTCTACTCAGACAGAAAACATCTCATGCCAAGAAGGAAACACTGTGGGGACTGAGGTGCTGGAGAATTCTAAAACCCAGCAGCCACCTAAAGGAGAGGAGCCTTGTGCTAGCTTCAAAGGAGAGATGGGTTCTGGATAAGGATATTCTGTGCAGAAGTCATGGCAAGAGGAAAGGTCCAGAGTGTGTTGGGCATAGTGAGTGGACTAGGCTGGGAGAAGAGAAGCGTTTGTGATGGGCACAGGTCAGAAAGACATGTTAAAATCAGATGATGGGGGCCTTGAAAGGTTCCAGGACAAGGACACAAAAACTGAGTGAACTCCTTGAGGCCCTACTGCATTTTGTGCTACGTTGTATGCACAAGGCTTCGCACAGTGGCAGGCACAGAATAGGTGCTCAGCACAATAGGTGCTTGATATTGAATTGATTAATTGGCATCAACATTTTTTGAGAATGATATTGCCATAACCCAAGATGAATTTAAGGAAGATAAATGGGACCCCAATATGTGCAGTGGATTGGGAGAGGCAGAGATGGAATGTCTGGATACCAGTCAGGAGGCTGCCGAGCTGATTCAGACATAAGCTTCAGGCTGGGGTGTCTGGCAGCATGAACAAAAGGGAAGAGACCCATGTGCCATTAAGACTTTCCCTAAAACATTCCAGCTAGGAGGATGTCATTTTCATTCATGCAAATCTCCACGGAAGGAGACCCACCACCTCATGAATAAGAACAAGCAATCACCCAGACAGGGCAGCACACTGAGCAAAATCCTCAGGCAGCAATTTTAGCATCTCTAACCCACATCAGGTTTTCAGTGGAAATGACCACTAATCTTTGCACAATTACTCTCCCTATAATCAAAGCTGGTTCTTAGTTCACCCTTGCCTTCCCCAGACTCAACGACCTTAATTCTCCTGACTGCTTTTGGAGGTCCATTCATCAAGTCTTCTAATTATTTCTATTTTTCTCCTCTGATCCTTCTCCAAGTTCCCTCTCCCTTAAGTCATTTACCTGAATCAGAAGACCAGTTTTGCTCCAGTCACATTCAGACGAGCCTGCTTTTCTTCTAAGTAGTCAGCACGGAGCATAGCTCTGCTCCAGGACGGAGACCTGGCCTCATCAGGGTCCAGCTAGCTAAGGACCCAGACTGTCCTTGCCTGGAGGATCCACCCCAGAAATCAAGAAGAAGCCCACTTCCAGACAGTGTCTGGCCACAGATCCCAGAGGAGCCCACCATCCTATTCCTCTTCATCACCCTCTCTAAGCTTGCTTATCTTTGCCTGAGCCAAAGTCCATGCCGGCAGGGACAGAAGAGTAATTGATGGCCATAGGGGATATCAAAGTGCTATTGAACAAAACCACAACTCAACAGCCACGCAGGTGCTTCCTGCAGCAGGCAAGGAAAGAAGTGTCTTTGGAAAGCCCTAAATAACTCTGGGCAGGGATGTCAGCTTGACAAATGACTTGTGAGAAATAGCCCCATTGTTCTCTGGAGTGTGATTCATCCACGGTTGTGCTGGGGTTGGGGGCTAGAGCGAGCTGTGAGTCCTGCCCTTCGTCACTTGGGACTGCTCTACAGCTCAGCTCTTGGGAGGGACAAGAAGGATCTCGGTCACTTTGACCTTGTTTTCTGGGTGTTCATCTGGTAAATCCTGGATTTGTGCTGATTTCGTTTGAGCTGCATTTGGTGGAGGATGGGAACTGGGAGAGACTCTCCCTCTAAGCACCCAAAAGCCCCTCTCCCTTGGATGTCAATTCCCAGCACTTCTTGCAACCATAGCAACAAAGACCATGCGATCCTCAGGGCAGAGGCCCCTTTCATCTCCCTATTCCCAGCTCCTCAAAGAACTGACTTATTTAAGTGCTTGTCAAATGTTGAATGGATAAGCGAAAAGATCCCAAAACCAAGACTCATGACAGCTAATTTCTAATCTTAGTCACTGGAACCTTGTCCAGGTGCTCAGGATCTCTGAGCCTCTGAATCCTCGTCTGTAAAATGAGAAAGTGAGATCTCAGATCCCATCAAATTCAGACCATGGGGTCCAGAAAGGCCAGCAGAGGCTGACTGGGGCTTGCACCCAGCTCAGCAGAGAGAGGGGAAGAAAGGTAAGGAGAACATGACGGATCAGTGTGTAATGTTTTGTATGCCCAGCAGCAGGAGTAAACAACAGCATGTTGAAAATCCCAGTGAAAGGTGTGTAATGTTTTCACTTCATAGGTAGGCCTGGAGGACCTCTCCAGTGGCCTTAGATGCACCTGTTATGCACAGCCCGTGAGCTGGTGTGCAACCTGGGCCCACACCAAACACAAACACAACCCAATTAGCTTCACGGAGTTTATTGGTCCTCTTCACCAAGGTGTCCAAGCTACCAGGCTATGACATGTACATTAATTCTTTGGTCGAGGGTGTTTTCTCTGTGAAACGCCACAGCAAATCCATTGCCAGGGGAAGGCTGTCCCACCAGCAGAGGCAATTGTGTGTGTGTGAGTCACACGAAGGAGTCTCTGCACGAGTTGGGCTTGCGGTTTGTGATGAAGTCCTGGGAGTGAGCTCGGGAGACGGGCCAGTGTGTCTCAGCACAGAGCCATTGCTCAAAGTGATCATCACCTGATCAATTTTCCCATGCTGCTGCATGTGCTCTGGGTGCTAATGCCCCTGGTTTCCATCAATGGCAGCTTTGTCGGCGTTAACAGAAAGCAAGACAAATTCATGTGAATTCAAGGTCTCGTGGATGCCTGCTTGTGTATCCTCCTCTGAGGTGAAAATGGTTGCAATCTTGAGATTGAAGAGTTGAGTGAAATTTGTCTTTTTTATGGAAAGGCATTTTAGCAACTGGAATTAATGGTCACAGAAGTTTTCAGAAGTTTTAATAATCCCGGTGTCCCCTCCAGGAATCGTTTTAGGTTCTCATACAAATTACCCCCTGCCCACAGAGGCTCTCAGTGCTGGAAAAGTCCATTAGAGTTCTGACTCGCCCTTTATTTTTCCCTTCCTTCTTGTAAAGCATCTAGTTACTCTTGCACCTTGGCCTGGCTTGGCTTAGGCAGGTCTGACAGTAAGGGCTTTGCTCCAGCTGTGGATCTCTGCCAGAGTCTCACATCCTCCAGGGGATGGAGAGACCTTCCCACTGCAGAGTTGAGGCGGGTGAAAGAAAAAAGAGATGTCCTTACGCTAGTATAGCAATACTTGCATATACCTGCGTACATACATATGTGCACATGCACACACGCATACAGGCCATTGGTGTGCAGGGGGAATACCTATTTGACATTTACCTTTTCCGAAAACAGATTTTGAAACCACACGTATCTGGTTTTGATTCCTGTCTCTATCAATTGTTAACTTGTGAGCCTGCGTAAGTTAATTAACCTTTCTGATCTTTGGTTTTCTTTATACAGAGAGGAAAATGACGAAATCATAGTGTTGTTGAAGGATTAAAGGAAGTAATATATATAAAGCACTTAGCACAGTGCCCAATAAATGGTCAATCATCATCATCATAAAATTCTCCCCTTTCCTAACAAAGAGCCGTCAGCCCCGCAGTACTCTATAGAAAGTCAGAGTTGATTCTGTTCGGGGTTTTCCATAGGGTTTACTCTGAGGCAAAAGTACAATGTAAGTTACAAGCTATCTATCAATACCTGCTGTTATGAATAAGACTTCCTGGAAGGGAGACCACCTGCAGTGGTCTGAGTTTGAGAAGACCTGTGAGCTTGCCTTCTCATTTTAATGACGAGGATATGAAGACCCTGAGCACCTGACCAAGTTTTCAAATGCTTATTCTTAGAGTCAAGATCAGAAACTACCTGTCCTCTTGATCTTAGGATCTTTTCACTTATCCATTCAACATTTGACAAGCATTTAAATAAGCCAGTTCTTTAAGGACCTGAGAGTAAGGAAAGGAGCCCATGTTCTTTGCTCTTGTGATAGCAAGAAATGCTGGAAACTAACATCCAAGGGAGAGAGGTTTTCGGTGATTAGAGAAAAAGTCTTCCCACAGTGCCCGTCCTCCACTGAATGTGGCTCAAACCAAATCAACACAAATCTGGGAGAAGCAAAGTGACCTACAGCATGCACAGGAGGACTGAACCAAGGTGTCCACACTGAGAGTTCAGCTTCAGGCTTTCTTCCCTTCTAAGTCTCCCCTGCCCCTGCCCCCACCATGGAAATCTGAACAGCTTTTGCTCTATTAGGCAACAAGTCTTAATTAGCAAAGAGCCCACAGTTCCCAAACACCCCCCACACACATGCAGGTGAGGTGTGATAAGAGACTTCAACATCTGTTGCTATGAAACTCACCGTGTAAAATCAATTCACTAAAACAAGCACCAAAGACGCCGCCTTTGCTATCACTTTAGAAATGTGAATTTTCCAGCCAGGAGCTTCAGAAGGTATTGACGTCATGCTGAACAGGATGTTTGCAGTTTGGGAGTCACCGCCCCCCGCCCCCCAAGCATAAGCTCCATGGGCACAGGAATCTGTTGTACCTCCAGTGCTTAGAACGGCATCCAGACATAGCACCCAATACATATTTATTGAAAGAATAAATGAATTAATAAATAAACACAGTATGAGCAATGGAGTCAAAAAATGATCTAGTGTGTGAATGTGGGCAAGTTACCTTCTCTGTGCCAAGTTTCCTCATCTTGAAAAAGGTGTAGAATTGTTTTGAGGATTAATTGGTTTAATTGTATAAATCTTAAAATGGTGCTAATGTTAGGTATTTTGGGGCTTCATATTGATTGTGCTTCTTCTATGTCCTCATAGAGGATTGTCAGATGTTTAGCAGTTTAACAGACATACCTAAAAATTATTTCACTCAAATAATTATATTAGAAAAGTCCTGAAAGGATTTTTGGTGGTGGTGGTTTGTTTGTTGCTTGGTTTGACTCGTTTTGTTAAAAGGCCAGATGTGTGTAAGGCGCTTGGTTTTATTTTTATTATTTTGTATGAAGTGTGACTTTTGTGTTCAGACTCACCTGTGATACAAAAAAAGCCACATTACTCTGGATACTTTTCCTGGTTGATCCCCTTCCTACTAGACTGAAACGTGCAACCTCTTAGACACCCTGATGAGTCTCTAGTGGCAAGCCCCTTCGTGGACGAAGGCCTTCGAGAGCTTTCCTGAAGGAGAGCGGGCCATGCCAACCCCCTCAGGCTGTGAGTCACACCCTCCCTGAAGCTCACATCAGAGCGCAGATAGGTCCTCTCACCTTGACCCCTCCAAAAACTTCAGCTCAATTAAAAACAAAGTATACATGGTCTGCTTTTAATCAAAAAATGAACAAACAAACAACTAGAAAAATGTGTGAATATCTTGTGTCTAAGATATTGGAAGCAACTCACAGACGTGACTTCATCGAGTTTTATGAAATAGGGAGTAAAGCACGTGGTGTCATGATTATTTTATCAGAGAAGAACAGAAAAAGCAATCGAGAACGAGAAATAGAATCCAGCCCCTGGCTCCTGAAACTACTGCTTGGGTTCCAGGTGGTCACCACTGCTTGGGTGGTAACCCCATCAACATCCCCAGAATTCTCTATTAACACCAGTGCATTGAGAAAACAGTCAATCCTAGAGCCTACTGCTGACTATTGATCTGGCTTGGGACATTGCATTAGTAATAATAAATATTTGCATAGAGAGAGGAACAGCAGACGTAGCATGGATTTTGGAGTCTGAAAGACTTGAACTCAAATTCCAGCAGTATGATTTTGAACAAATTACTTATATAATCTGAACACCAATTTCTTCCTCTGTAAAATGGGGGCAAAGATAACAATTCAGCAGTGTTATAAAAATTATAGGATATCTGTACGCTTCCAGCAGATTGCCTGGTTCACAAATGATGCTTAATAAAAGATGATGTCGTCATCATCATCATCTCCCCGATTTAAAAACACATTTTCACATTCAGCAAACACTTTGCCTTTTCACCCAGTAATGTTAGGACTTATGAAAACTTAAGGTGCCAAGATTTCATAGCCTATCAGGTTAACTTTTTCAGGGGACCCATTTGTAAAAATGAGATTTGCTGTATTCATTTGACCACAACTGTAAATGGTCCAAACTGAACATTCCCATCTAAAATAGGGTTTTTCTTTCCCATCAACTTAAGACACCTCCCCACCCCCAACGCTTACCCCAGCAATTCACTTCTAATTTCACTTTGGAACAAAGCCAGTTGGTAAAAGGTTTCAGCCTGTGTGTTTATTGTCTCTTTGTTCTCAAGCATTTTCTGGGGCCTCTTGGCAGCTCTTTGGTCTGTAGCAAGCAGCAAACTCTCCAGGGCTGCAAAGTCCAGACAAATCCCAGGCTCTGACCATTGCCTCGGGCTGGCGCAGAACAGCTGGAAGCCTCTCCCCTCCCACCCCAGACTCCTGCCCAGAACTCTGAGCCAACACAGGGCAGGAGCCCAGCATTTGGCCTCCTGGGGCTGCTCTTACTGGAGTTGTTTTGGAGTCTGCTGTGCTGCCTCTTACCAGGCCCCACACAGGACTCTACCCCTTGACACTTGCGTGGTTTCCAGCAAGCAACTGTATGCGGGAATGAGCTTCTCTCTCTCTCTCTCTCTCTCTCTGTGTGTGTGTGTGTGTGTGTGTGTGTGTGTGTGTGTGTGTGTGAAGCCCGTCATACTTGGTCTTCAGCAATGACACTGCCGTTTGTAGATACTGCAGATCCCCACCCCTATGCCTGTTCCTGAGGTCCATGGGTCACTTTCCAAACAGATCCCCTGAACGTTCAACACTAGTTCAAGCTTAGAGGCCTGACTTCATTCAGGAGTCTTACTCTAAGCCTAGAGGTGAAAAAAATGTTGAACCCAGGCTGAGCCCCACCACCCAGCCCTCTCCACCCCCCGCTATCATCACACCACTTAAATACAAGTGTGGCAGATGTGTTAAAAGACAACACAACTGAACAGTCAAGAGCACCACCTTTAGCCAATGGACCAACATCCAAATCTGGCTTTGCCATTTTTGGAAGCTCTGTGACCTTGAGTCAAGTAGGTAATTTCTCTTTGCCTCAGTTTCTCAAATGTAAAGATATTAACATATTAACACCTATTTCATTGTGCTACTGTGAAAATTAAGTGAGACAGTGCATGAGTGGGTGGGCTTGATATATGCTGGTGGTCAATAAAGAGTAGAATCCGAATGTAAAATTCTGGGAGACTCAGCCCTCCTTAAGCGCACTCAGCAAGCAGCTTAGGGTATGTCTCAGCAAGCTCCTGCAACTCCCTCAGGAGCAAATTAACATGGGTTTCTGTGGGAGTTGCTATGCCACTGGCACTTTTTCACCTTCGAGAATGGTGGGATTGGCTGATCAAATAATTAAACGAACATATTTTAGGTGTCAGGCATTGTTGAGGCACAAGTTTACAGAGATGAAAAGGCCCAGGCTATGCTCCCCAGGTTGTACCCACAGCACAGGGAGAGAGGGAGACACCCGATCAGATGTCGACAATGTTCAAGGTGATGAACTGCCTGGGGCTGTGACAGATGTGATATAGTGGCTAAGGCATCAAGAAAACTTTCTGAGAAGGGGACCACTGAGAAGGGTCTGGAAAAATGAGTAGTGGCTTATGGCTTACCCAGAGGAGAAAATGAGGAAGGGAATTCCAGACAGTGAATATGCAGAGACACAAAAACAGGAAAGAAAACACTGTGTTTGGAGAATGGTGAATAGTTCACCGCAGTTGGCACACAATGAGCAGAGGTTCATCTGGAAAGACAGGACCGTAGGGACATTGATTCTGCTGCTCTCACAGTTCGGCCTAGGGATGCCAATGGGATGACCAGCCTGGCTGCTGGTCACCTCCTCTCACCCCAGCCACTGAGCCAGGAGGATGGTAAGAGAACAGTAGCCACATCTTAAAGTGATTTAAATGGATCCCCCAGCTCTGCTCTTCTGTGTCCACAAATGTCCTCCTAAAGTTCAGCCTCTTCACCTGTAAAATAGGATTGGGGTGGGAGAAGGAAGAACGTCACGCAAATCTCAGTTTCTCATCACCCACTGATGGGAACTATTTGAGCGCATTAGTAGAATAAAGGGGCTGTTCAACATACTCTTCAAGAAAACGTACAAAGCAGCTTTCTAGAAATCAAATCGACTTGTCACACATGGTAGTGAACATCTTGAATGGATTTTTTGCAATCTCCTCATGGCCCAACTTGATTTCTCTCTGTCGCCCTCTGCTCCCACACAGCATGATGGGCTGTCAAACCTACACCATCACTTCCTCTTCTGCTTCCTCTGTGAAGGGATCTCACGTGACAGCTGAGGCAGGAAACATCAGCACAGGTGAAAGTACTAAAGTTCCTCCCAGTCATCCTCCCCCATCTGTCTGCCTACCAAAAAAACCCAGCTAAAATCTATCAGGGTTTTAAGTGAGGAGCTGATAGATCCATTACATAATGTGACCCATCAACCAGAGTGGTTCAACACGGTGGCTTCTTTTCCATTCTGGCCCTAGAAAGATATTTTCCATATCCTATCAGCAGTGAAATTATTTCAGTGCACAGTCTGATTGCTGCACCTTCCAAAATCATAGCCAGTCTTCCTGAGGCCATATCCAGGCTGGGTTTCCTACACAAGCTGTCTGAAAATTGCCCATCAGAGAGTCTTCAGAGCATCGAAGAATCTGAATATTGACAACTCCACTCTTCACATAAGGAAACAGCCACAGTAAGTACATGGGCATGTTCCAGAGGCAAAGAAGCTCACTAGTGCAAAAGAGACAACATTTAGTGCTCTTATTTATGGCCTGAGATCCTGGTGCTTCTTTCTCCAAGGCAACCTCAGGAATGCAGCCCCTGTAGTTTGCAAAGAATCCTGGTAAGTGGGTAGGGTGGTAGAAAGAGATAACATGAGTTGCAGGCAAATATATACATATATTCAACAAAATCTCACTGATCTCATGGAAGGTAACTAAAGTTCCACACTGAAATCTATACCCTCCACCAAGATAACCACAAGAAAAATGTTCACATGAGAAAGTGAAAGATTCAAGAAGAAAATGCCTTTTTAAACCCTAGTTAACCAAAAGAGGTTATTTCCTATTCCCCCAACTTTCTGAAAAGTTCTCAAATATTTGAATGGTTGCTTCCTATTTCAAGATTGTCCTAGCTGCTCTTGTTTAACTAATTTATTAAACACCCGCCCTGCTCTGGGAACCCAACATTACGCAAACAGTGGCACAGACGAAGTCTTTGTAAAACAGACTCAGCCTGCCCAGAGGGGAAAACACAATTAAAAGAAATAATTCTAACTATTGTAAGAACAATGGTGCATCCAGTTTGTTTTCTCCCATTGAATTTTCCTTGGCTTTGATGTCAGCTGGGGCCTGGCTCTAGACTCACTTCATCGTAAAATGCAATTATTTGGAGCTTGGGGAGGTTGGTGCAAAGAAAAGAAAGACCCTGAGATCCATATCTGGATCCACTAGGGACAAACAGGGGCAGCACCCACAGGCGGTGATGTGGTGGAAACGGAGCTGCCTGCCAAGGGTGCCCATGGGAGTACAAACCTCCTTCTTTTATGAAGACATCCTGGAGACAGCCTTGGGAGGAGCAAAAAATGGAGACTTGAACCAGTTTTAACTGGTTCTTAAGGGGTACAAACCCCCCCATTCCCAGATGATATCTGGGTGATAGTAGAAAACTTTGTATTTTAGGTAAGTTTTTGTATTTCATTCAAGTGCTTTCCATAACCACGGCCTCATTTTCCCTTCCTCAAAGCCCTCACTTGCTCTTGGAGAAAGACTACTAATGTTGCTCCACAGATGCTCCTGGGAAATGAAGGCAGGGTGGCCAGATGGAAGAGAAAATCCCACCAGGCCATGTCATTCTGTGAAAGAAGGGCAAGCTAGTGAGAAAGGCAGAGAGAAGACGGGGCTGAACTTCATCTTCTTATCAGGAACGCACTCCCATGATAACAAACCCACTTTCACAATAACAGCACTAATGTATTCATCAGGGCAGAGCCCTCATGACCTAATCATCTCCTAAAGGTTCTACCTTTAACACCATCATGATGGCAATTAAATTTCAACATGAATTTTGGAGGGGACATTGAAACCACAGACTGAACACAAGCCCATTTCCAAGAGATACACTGTGTGAAGTCTCGCGCAGTGGTGAAGTGCCTCAGTTTGGACCAACAGCTTGGATTAGACTTTAATTCTGCCTCTCCCTAACTCTGGCATCTTGGTCAGATTTACTTTTCCTTCCCATTCCCTCAGCTGTTAAAGGAACTAAAGCTAGTACAGGCCTCCCTGAGTTACTGTGAAGATTCACTGAGTTGATTTGCATGAACACTTAGAATTGTACTCGACATAGAGTTAAGCACTCAATAAATGTCAGCTATAATTATTTTTTAAGTGTACAGAAAAGAGAAAGCTACCATTTATTGAGCACCCCTCAAGGCCAGGCATGGTGCTAGGCACCTTCCATTTATTCTTTGATGCTCACTGTAACTCAATAATATATAAATTAAGTGCACCTTTAGTGAATGAAGAGATTAAGTAACTGCTATGGACTGGATGTTTCTGTCCCCTCAAACTCATATGTTGAAACCTAATCACCAATGGATGGATATGAGGAAGTAGGGCCTTTGGGGGTGATTAGATTATGAGGGTGGAGCCCTCACAAATGGCATTAGTGCCCTTGTAAAAGAGGCCCCAGAGAGCTGCCTTGCCCCTTCCACCATCTGAAGACACAGTGAGAAGGCACCATCTATGAACAGGACATGGGCCCTCACCAGACACCAAATCTGCTGGTGCCTTGATCTTGGGCTTCCCAACCTCCATACCCAGCAATAAATTTCTGCTGTTTATAAATTGCCTGGTCTAAGGTACTTAGTAATAGTATCCTGAACAGACTAAGACAGAAATATAAGAAAATATTGCTTGAGGGCTTCAGGAAAGACTTCTGTTTCTTCAAGGAAATACATGTATATATAAAGTCTACTTGAAGAGGAAATCTTTTGCCTTTCCCCTCTCCTTTAGGCTTAGGATGCTTGTGCAATGTCTGAGCTGCAGCAGCCTTTTTAAGACCATGAAGCACAAGAACAAAAAGCCAGCAACACTGATGATGGCAATGAGGGACGGAAAACATGTGCAAGGATAACTAAATCATTAAACAGACTTTGGGACCATGTAACTCCAGACTTATTCTCAACTAACTAATAAATGTAATTATGAGTTCATGTGCTCATAAAACTTTGTCAACTATTCTATTCTTAATTGAAACAGAAGATAGTCCTGAAGGAAAGAAGTTAAGCTTAGCCTGTCTGGATTTCCTAGGCAGAATTTAAAACTCATCCTTCTGCAATCTCATGACTCACAGCCTGTATTCCATTCTGCTGATGTTTCCATGGCTAGCGGTTTACGTAACTTTCTTCTCCCCTTTTCCTCACTGCCCCCCCGCCATACCACCAATGATAAGCTAGTTGAATGCAGGGAGTTTGTCTGAATCAATTTTGTACCCACCACTCCCCCTGCCTAATCCCTGCCAGCCACAGATGACTCATTATACTATTTCTATCCTGATTGCCATGCTCGTTACAGAGGACAAAACACACACACAGACACACATGCATGCACACATATGTACATACACAGAACCATACGTGTTTATGGACCCGAAGCAGGAAGTAGTGGGCCATGGCTGCCAAACCCCCATTCGAGATCTAAACGTACTAGAAAGAAGGGAGAGAGATGAAAGTAAGTGGAGAGAGACCAAATGAAAGAAACTGAAGAGTCAAGGAAGGAGAGGGAGAGAGAAAATACAACAGTGCAGCAGCGGTCCAAGGGCTCGCCATCAGCGAGACTCACTGCACTAATATGCCAAGCTGCCTGCCACAATTGGTTTCTATAAAAACCCTATCTCCTAGCTCAGATCCAACGAAATCACATACTGTTTATTTGAGAGCTTTCTTATTCCAAGATGGGAGAGCTGACAGGGCCCCAAGCTCGGCTAACCCACCTGTCCCCTGCCTGGCACAATTTACTGTCAGTCACATTGTTTTTGGTGGTCAGGCAGGGAAGGGAGGTGCCAATGGAGATACGAAAGATGCCACGTGAGGCAGCTATAGCACTGAATGATGTCATTTTCTTGGAAGGAAGACATACCCCAGAAATGGGTACCAAAGCAGTAGTTAACCCAGTGTTTAATCCTAACACTGGTTATTTTCAAATCCTTTTGTGTTGAGGAGGCAAAACCAGAGTGATCTTTATTAAAAATCATTTGTAAGAACAAGCTATAGGTAAGATCCTCACCAACCTAGGATGTAAAAAAGGAAAACATCTTATTCAGGGAATTCTTCTGTCTTGGATTTCCTGGTCACTATACAGAGGTGCTTTTGACTGAATGTCCTTCATATGCTACTCTCCATCGCCTCTGGAATGAATGAGCAGCCCTTTGAAACGCTCCCAGTGTCTGACACATGCATGTGGGGAGGCTACAGCAAAGAGAGGAGAGTACTGGTCAGAATGAAAAAACAGAGATTTCTACGCAACAGCACACTCAGCTGCAAGGACAATTTCTTCCTCCTGAAATTGAAATCAATATTAAATTAAATCTGTGTGCCTCGTCTCCATGGGTAGCTCTCTAACCTTCTTTCCTGGCCAATCACCATCCCTTCACCCTCATCAGTTCCCGTGGGATGGCTTTTTTTTTTCATCTGTGTTTCTCAGCCACCAAAGTCCATGTTCCCATGGGAGAGAAGCAGCATAACACATCAGCTGATGCCTGTTTCTAAAGAGTTAGCAGGAAAATCATCTTTGAAAACTAAGATCGGTGGAGAAGAAGCGTAAGATAATATTTTTAACTCTTAAGCTATCCATCTCCTGCTCACCAGCGCTGTCACCTGGGGCAGATCTGTGAAAGAAACGTTGGCTGCAGGCAGAAACTGGTCTGCAATGTGATTCTGAGGGCGCTTTGTTCTTGTTCTTGTGCTAGTGGGTGATTATTCGCTATGCTGTGAACTTCTAATTCCTCAGTTTGTCCTGTTTGAATCTTTCTGTGAGACAGTGATTCTTTGTTGAGATTGCACTTGAGATCATGACATAAAAAATAATAATTTTAAAAGCCCCCCAAGACTTGATACAGTTTCTTTTTTCAAGATATTTTTTTTCTTATTATAACACTGTACTTCTTTGCTGCCAGTTGGTGGTCCTCACTGTTCTGTGACTATCCTTATACCCCAGCTTTGCTTCTTCTTTGGCTTACCTTTTGCTCTTTCCCCAGAAGCATAAAAGCATCTCAGGTTTAAAAAATTCATGGTCAGAGGCTACAAAAGATCCACCAAAGAAAGATGACATCCATTGACTCTAGCAGAAGCTATTCTTTAAGTAAAAGCACACAACCCACAGCATCTGTGGAAAAAGGCTAACATTGTTGAACCCCTGCTATAGACTGAGCACCTTAAATTAATCCAGACAGTAACTTGCAATGCAGTGGTTACACTTTGTAAGTGAGGAAGCTGGAGCTGGGAAGGTGAAACAACTTACCCAAAGTAAGCCAGTGACAAGCCAGACTGAACCCTTGTCTATATAACTCCCAGCTCTGACACAGTGCATGTATATTGGCAGTAAAACATATTGCCTACTCTCCTGCCTATCCCCAGTATTCCAGACCTCTATCCCTTCCTGTGGTGCTGAGCAGTGAGTGGGTCAACCAAGCAAAGCAACGGCTGTGGATAAGAGTCCTAGGAGTGACTGGTGTCAATCAATGTCCAAACGAAACCTCAATGGCACAGGACTGCATGTCTAGCCTGTAGGACACCCAGCATGCTGAACTTCCTGGTGACTCTTCAATAAATGTTTATCAAGAAGAGAAAGGAGGGCCGGCCCGGTGGCGCACTGGAGAGTGCGCCGCTTGGGAGCGTGGTGGCGCTCCTGCCGAGGGTTCGGATCCCATGTGGAGACCGGTTCCTGCTCACTGGCTGAGCGTGGTGCGGGCGCAACACCGAGGGTTGCGATCCCGTTACCAGTCAGTAAAAAAGACAAAAAGGAAAAAAAAAAAGAAGAGAAAGGAGAAATTATCATCCCTGGAGAACAGACCATCATTTACTATTTAACACTAAAATGGTATCCTGCTCCATGTGGCTCCCTGGACGAGCCACAGGACCTCTATAGACCTCAGCTTCCACATCTACTGTGGACTGAATTGTGTCCACCCAGAATTCATATGTTGAAGTCCTAACCCACATTGGAAGGTGGAAGGTAATTTGGTTTACATGAGGCCATGAGGATGGGCCCTCATGATGGGATTAGTGCCCTTAAGAGAAACAACAGAGAGCTTGTCTCTCTCTCTCTCTCTCTCCCCTCCCCCCCATGTAAGGACACGGAGAAGGTGACTGTCCACAAGCCGGGAAGCAGGCCCTCACCAGAAACCAACCATGCTGACACCTTGATCTTGGACTTTTAATGTCCAGAACTATGAGAATTAAATTTCTACTGTTGAAGCCGCCCAGTAGGTATTTTGTTACAGCAGCTTGTGCTAACAAATACAACATCTGAACCAGAATCCATAGCTCTTCCAGCTCCTTCTCACATGTCACATACAGGCAGCCTCCTGCATAAGATGCCCTTTCAGAAAAGGTCCTAAGCATTGTAATTATTTTAAAACCACCATAATGGATGATCAAAAACATCCCTTTCACTCTAGCAATGCTTCTGAGAATAAATCCATGCAAAAGAACTCTTAATTCTACTAGCAGTGGAATAGAAAGTAGTAGTCCACATAATTTTCCATAAAAGTGATGGTTTTCCCTTTCTTATATTATCAATTAGGTAGGAAATTTTTCTGAAATATTTCTTTACCAGCTTAAAAATTGTTTGTGCTACTTTCTTTTTTTTTTTTTTTTTTTTAAAGATGACCGGTTAGGGGATCTTAACCCTTGACTTGGGAAATGGAGTCCAACTATAGTATTGGTTGTTAGGGCCAAAAATATTATATTTATGTTTTCAGCATGCTAGCATATGGGAAGGATCTTTTCATTTACCATATATGAAGAAGATCATTCATCTCTAACTTTGCTATTTTGATTGATGTTAGCTTAAAAATAATTTATTCTCTGCTGTGTTCAGAAAATATTTAAGAGAACTTTATCATTTTTGTTGTAAACTGATAATTGAAAGAATGTGTCTATTTGTGTAATATTTGTAGATTTATAGTAAAAGAATACTATTTTTTTTTTTTTTTTAAAAAGATGACCGGTAAGGGGATCTTAACCCTTGACTTGGTGTTGTCAGCACCACGCTCAGCCAGTGAGCGAACCGGCCATCCCTATATGGGATCCGAACCCGGGGCCTTGGTGTTATCAGCACCGCACTCTACTGAGTGAGCCACAGGCCGGCCCATTTGTGCTACTTTCTTGATGACATATTGGTGTCGTTCTGAACACCAATATTTGTACCTCTTGGAAACAGAGCAAGGTCTCCAGTGGCTATTAAGATATGGAATACTTTTTGCCTCCAGTATCATGGGGGTGGGGAGGGGTGCAAATGATTCCAAACTATTGTCCTATTAATAGATATTGTTCTCTGTGTTGAATGTGATCAGTTGCTTCCAAATCTCTGCATAATGCTTTGTTCACACAGTGTTCAGAGCGAGACCCTGAGAATGGCTTCACACTGCTTACATGCAATAAGAAGCACAGGGTCTTTGGGACTAACTATTTTTTCCCAATGGCTCTTACACCTTTTCTTGGCTCCAGGCTTGCACCTGCTCACCGCCACCCCCATGACGTGGGGTACTGGTGGAACTGCAGATGGAACTGCTCTGAGGTTCCAAGGTACCCAGAGAGCTCACAATTGATGCCATCGACAGGTAGTAAGAAGCAGCTCACATCTTCCACATTCTAAACATGAAATGCTGAAAACGGAGACAACCGCTGAGGTCTGTTGTGGGGAGTGTACTGACCACATGTGGGGAGCCCAGGCACTGAGGGAGGAGCCTGACAGTCAGGGAAGCCAGAGACATCTCTGTTGAAGTCACACATCATGGGCACATAGGAAGCCATGGACAAATGCAGAGATAAAGGGATGGATGGGAAAGGGAAGCTGGGGACAACCACCACGACTACGCCTCAAACAGTGACACAGTGCTCCTGCTTGGGAGACTCTGAAGTAGATACTTCTTTGGGTCCTGTTCTGCCCATTTAACAAGGTCCTGTACAGATGAATTGCCTAAATGGTTGTCCCCATGACAACAAACTGATTCACAGAATGCCAGCATCAGGATGAAAACAACCCTGCTGAAAAACAGACTTGAAATGTGCTCCTGGTGAAGTTGAAATGAGAAGACTCCAGGCCAGAGCACACTAGCGAGAGGTGGGGCGCTGTCCTCAGAGAGCTCTGTCTCCCTGCAGCCCCCTCAGGGAAATCCTGCGGCCAGATTCCTTCAGCTGCCATGCGGGGCTGATGGCCTTTCACGATCGGCCGTGGCTTCCATGCACAGTTCCCACTTGACGCGCCTCCGTTGCTGCAAACGTCAGAAAGCGCACCACGGGTCTCCATGGGCTTGAACACTCATCAAGTTGCCATTGTCTCACCACCTCCTTCTCAGCCTCCACCGGGAGCAGACTATGGACGGGGAATCCACCTCATTTCCTTTTATTTCGGTTTTGATGGTTCTGGAATGTTTGTTTTGGGGTTTTATATTTTTAATGACTTTTGGTTGGAACATTGAATTCTCTCTGTGAGACTCTGTCTCAATTTCTCTCCTTCTGTCTGTAAAATTATTCACTTTGTTGCCCCAAAGACAAGGTAAAATTCACAGCTCTCTCACGGCAACACTTTTTTCTCTATGTGGGTAAAATTACATGGGATTTTTAAAACTTTGAACAGTGAGACAATTACCATTTTTTAAATCCAATATTTTGACTTTCTTCTGTTTACTCAGCCTACAACTCAAGGTCAGATTAAAATTAAAATCACACTAAGCTGCTCTGGTTTGTTTTCTCAGTCCCAAGAATATCTTCTTGGCCAATCCTTCACCAGAATTTTGGACTTTGTATCTACAAAACACATGAAAACCGATCGTGACTTTATCCACTCATTGAGTATGTTTTATTGAGAGGTGACTGTGTGCAGATAGTGTGCTAGGCGCTGAATGCAAAGAGAACAGGGGACCCCTTCCCTTTCAGGAATTAATAAGGTTAGAAACGAGGCTGACCAAAAAAGCAGACGCAATACCTGGGATAACTGCTATGATAAGAACATGCAGTGAGTGCCAAGCAAGCAGAGGAGGAGCCTCTAAATGAGCACTGGGAGGAAAGGGGGAAGGGATGGAAAAGGGAGAGGAAGTCATCAAGGTTGGCCCCCCAAGAGATGGAATTGAATGGTGGGCAAAGCCCAAAAGACAAGAGGGACTTACACCAGTTTTGGTACCCAGAGAAGTGCCCAGCTTGTTGAGTGAATGTTCATTGAATCAAGGACTACAAGTAGAAGGTATTCTAAGAGGGAATAAAATATACAGAGACACAGAGGCAAGACAGAGCA
This sequence comes from Galeopterus variegatus, assembly GCF_000696425.1. Taxonomy (NCBI): domain Eukaryota; kingdom Metazoa; phylum Chordata; class Mammalia; order Dermoptera; family Cynocephalidae; genus Galeopterus; species Galeopterus variegatus. Next base: position 175,947 of record NW_007728104.1, on the reverse strand, counting down.
CAGAACGTTCGAATCCTCAGGCCGTGATGATGAGGAACGTAGGAAGGGCTGGCCACGTGGGCATAGTTAGTCTCCTTCCCCCAGCATGGTGGGGAGGAACGAGCAGGTCGTAGCCACAAGCTGGGGCCAAAAGCCGAACTGCCCTGGAGGTACCTTGTTGCCCTTGATAAACAGTCAGCAAGTGGCCTGAGTTTTGAGAGCGTGCTGCCATTCATGCCAGTCAAAACCCAGGGAGTGAACGTCGAGGGACTCCCCTGGAAAAGCGTCCTTAGCCTGCTGGCCTGACAGATGGCAACACCCTGGGGCTGCTGCTTCTGGACATGAGGCCAAATTGCTCAGGGGCAGTGGGACAGAGATGATGCAGTGTGACAGCTGAGTCCAGCACAGAGGCCTCCTGTGCACTCGGGTTTAGGGCCGTGGAGAGGATACCAGCTCAGGAGCTGAAGTTCCAGTTTTGATCTTCAAAACAGTCACATAAATGAGAATCTAATGTAAGAAGGAAGCAGCTTCTCCACGTCACACGATGGAGAGCACCATCCGAGGCAGTCGGGGTAGACAGGCCCACATAATGTGGGGCTCCCACAGGCTCCCACATGGCAAGGGTCCTCTGAACTATCGCCCATTGTGTTCTCCAAGAGACCTTTTGTTGCCCCCAGTTCACGGCTCATCTGCCATCAAAACTGGATGTTGCTACTGAGACTTATAGCCCTGGGAGAGGGATATGCTAACTGGAGAAAAGACACCATTGCTTTCTGTGAACTTCAAACTGTACTTCACTCCAAAGGAAATAGACTTTGTAAGAAAGACTGATAAGAGAAAGGATTTTATTGAGATTCCCAATGCCTTTACTATTTTTTTTTTAACCTACAAATACCCAAAGCTTTTTCAGCTGACTGTGCATAGCAAGGCATAGAAGAAGGCAGTGTGACAGGAGGGTGGGTCCCAGGTCCCACCCCACAGGAAGAAGAGCCAAGATGGGATTTCAGCTTCCCTCCCCCAGAGCTTCCTCTTTTCCATTCCTGCCCTGTGGGCTCAGAACCAACTTTGAAAGGGAAGCTCTGGATAGGACCCTCTGACCAGCCACCCTGGCACAATGGACCAGGACTGGTCAATGGAGGGGACCAAGAAGGTGAGCATGAGGGTGGACCCACAGCACCCTGCGTACCCTCACGTGGTAAGAAAAGCAGCCACTGGGAGTCCCCAAGCCCCACAAGGAGAGCAGAAATGGGAGAGTCTGGGGCACTGAGGGAAGGCTTGTCACAGAGAAAGCAGGGAATGGATAGTGTGTGAAGAATGAATGGGAAAATGGATGGCTATATGGCTAGATGGATAGATGGATGGCCGAATGGATGGACAGACTGACACAGCAGAGTGAGAAACCTAAGTCCAAAGGGAAAGCTGGATTGGAAGTGAAAGGTAACAGCAAGGTACTAAGGACAGAATGGTTGTTAGAGGCCACCCAGATGACTGGCATTCAGTCATAAGACCTGGTGATAAGACCAAGTTTTATTGAAGCAAATAGCCCTGTGGCAGGTCCTCTGGGGAGTGGGGGAGACAAGGGAATGGGGTGTCTCAAGACTTCCAACAAAGGAAGCTTCTAGTCACTTTGGTGTTCCTCTCTTATAGTGAGGATAAAACCAAAACCCACATAGAGCATAAATGTACCTATTTTTATATGACCCCTCTGCCATATAACTGTGAGTTGAGAGTACCATGAGAAATGTCATCTTCAAATCCAGAAAGTAGTGCTACATGGAAAGTACCCACATATAAAATAAAGTCCTTGTTTAAAAAAAAAAAAAGCTATTGTTGCTGTTTCCTCTAAACCCTCACCTGTGATGATCTTCTGGGTATTTACCTATAAACAAACACTAAGCTCTATTTACATCCACACAGGAATTCCCCGAGGTATTAATAATGCTCTCCAAATCCCTAGTCAAATTTCATTTAAGTGGAATGGTCCAGATGAAACCATCCTCTCTATGTTTGCCACATCCGCTCTGCCAGAATTCAATGTTCTTGCCAGAAAGCAAAGATGTTTTTGTGAGTTTATCCTGCCACTCCCTATATTTTAGTGTTTCCAAAGAAGAGCCCCACCGACCAGATCAGATTTGATTTAGTTATAGAGCAGCACAGGAGGAATTTGCTCTAATCCACTTCAAGATTGCCTCAGTTACTGAAAGTGATTTGTTCAAGTGAAATCCAGATTAACCAAAATGTGCGAGGGATGGAATTACTTCGGATTGCTGAAATGAAACAACCAAGGGTTATCCATAAATCCCCTTTTGTGTTAGTACTTGTACAAATTCATCCTAAAAAATAAAAAAATACTTTACCTCTTAACCACAAAAGAATAAGCGTATGTCACTCTACATCCCAGCCCGTAGGTCATGAGTCAGGAGCCAGAAGAGTGTCGTTGCTAAGAGCATGAACTCTGGAGACAGGCTGCACATGCACTCCTGCTGTGTCCCTTCCCAGCCCTGTGATCTTGGGCATCTCTGTAGCTCTGCGTAGTTTCTGTATTTCTAAAATGGGAGACAGATAACAGTACCCACCTCCTAAGGTTGTTGCTATTGGGATTAAATGAGTTGATATGTGTAATGCTCTTAGCATAGTACACGGTCAATGGTTTGCCGTTGCCACAACCTCCAGGGTTTTCAGAGATTCTCAATGGGAAGAGAGAAGTGAGATGTTTCAGCCCGTAGCTTGGAATATCATAGTCTCCTTTACACCCCACCACCCTCATTTCTGAAACATGGCTGTCAGCTTTTCTCTTTCTCCACCACTAACTCTGCAAGCCCCTATGATCCTGAAGAGGTAGAAGCTAGAAACTGGGCTGGATATCAACTGACCTCACAGAACCCCCTAAAAATTTCATTTCTAAAATAAATACTGCCAATGAAGAGAGCGTAAGTTTGCAAACTCATATGCAGATGTCCAAGAAATATCACATTTACTTATTTTCATTAAGTCCAACTCTGAGCAGAAGTTCCGAAGTTCAATCTCAGTACCTATTGGGGCATCCTGACATACCAGGGTCATAAAAAGAGCTGATAACGATCTTGAAGTCTTAGTGACTAGTATTTCCTAGCCTGTGCTAGGGGCAGAGGAATTCAATTGTTGCTGGGCCAGGAGCCCCATTCCCTGGGCTTTAGTCCCCCTGGGAACTCTACACAGGGGTTTCTGTCCAAGTTGTGTTGCTAACCTGGGGTGTGGACAGGGAAGGGGTGAGGGTGCTGTGACTCAGTAGACCCACTGATCTCTACCAGTCCCCCAGGCTTACTATTAGCTCCCCTTCACTCTCAGCTTCCACTTAACACTCCAGAGACCCTCACCTCTCTCTTCTCGCCCAGGAGTTCACAATCTAAAAGACCTGTCTACTTTCTGGGGATGACGGAGCAGGGGTAATGAATGAAGCACAGTGATGTCTCACTCAGTTCCATTCTCTGTCACAGCAGAAAGCGCGAGTTAGTGTCTTAATCTGTCCTCCTGACACAGCAGCTTTGTGCATTGGCTTGCTAGTCTTTCTTGTAAATACTGAATGCAGCAACCTAATTCTGGTAAATTGAGAGGCCTGGTTATCTGCTTAATCACGCTTTGAAATGCTTTATTTTCAGTGCACGGGTAAGAACTATAACTATTAATATTATCTGGCTTGCAGAAAAAGCTGATCTTGGTAATTAAGCATGACAAACACTGCCTGTGTCCAGTTTGGATCCAGATATAATAGAAATATATGCATCTGTCTGGACACCTGGAAGCATCTGCTCAAAAGGTGGGATTTCAGCAGAGGCGGCTTCTGCTGCCCTCCCCCCTCCTGTCCTCATAGCAGACTGCCAGGAATTCAGTCACTCTGGGTACTGCGTAGCAAGGACAGGGGCCACAGCTGTGGGCACTCAGAGACAAAGGGGTTCTTGCCTCCTGCCCCCCACACTATGACATGCGTGACAGGCAGGTGCAGGAATAAGACAGCAGGGAATGCAGGCAGAAGGGAGACCCTAGACAAACTCATCTCCTCTGTATCTAATAATGTCATGTCTCTTGTTCACAGACCTTAACAATCTTTGAACCATTTTCATGTGTATTATCTCTTTTGATCCTTACAATGACTCTGGGAAATAGGACTGACAATTTCATTAGAGATGAGGAATCCACAACAGGCTGAGTAATTTACTTGCCCGAGGTCATTCAGAGAGAATGTAAGGGAAATACACAGCAACGTGGCTGTCCCAATTCCTGGGTAAAGATACATCTTTTCCCTAATGATGATGCTTCTCCTGCATAAAATCCATCACAGCTGAAAAACCATTTTCAAATCTATGGAGTCATTTAATCCTGTCCCAAAAGTCTAGAATTATTATCACTTCATGGGTAACAAATGTGCAAACTGATGATTTGCCCAAAGTGACAGAAACAGCTAGGAAACAAAAGACTCTTTGGTCTCCAAATCGTTTGCTCCTTCCTCTACCTCCTAGCTATCTTTCCATGGGCTTACACTCTATTCCATTGTCACTTGACTGCAAAAACATCATCCCCCAGAATCAGGATGACCACTAATATCAAATATGTGCTCACATTGAGAATAAAAGTCAGTGAGAGATGGCGCTCAGAGGAGCTCGAAGACCAGTGAGGGCGCAGACTCATGAACAAGTGATATGCTATCAGCTGCCAGTGCTGTAATCTCAGCACGCATGGGTGCTTCTGAAATTCAAAGTGGGAGACACATTCCACCTGCCCAGGAAGAGGAGATGGGACCCAGTAGGCTTCCATGTGTGATGCTGAAGCTCTCCAAAATATTACCCAAACATGGGAATCAGCTTACACACGACATAAAAGCTCAAAGGACAAAAATAGTTTTACCTCCATCGGTTTACTGAAAGTAATAAAAATTACAAGTGCAGAAAAGAAAAAAAGAAGGCCGCAATCCACTGATTTTTTTCTATTTTTGACACCTTAATTGAAATTGTCCTGAGCTATGCTAATGACCTTTGACATTTCTTAGACCCATAACAGGTAAAATTCCTCAGCAGACAAGTTGTTTATTTAAATTCATCCTGGAATTTGTGCCATGGTTGCCATTATATCCTGCTCAAGGAAAACAAAAAGGCCAAATTTAGTAGCAGATGGCAAGCGTCAGGTCTGGGCGTTTCCGAGAAGCTTATGAAATCCTCTCTCCTGTTTACTCTAATGCTAAATCTCCCTTCCCGAAGCTGGTCCTTCTCACAAGGCGGAGGTGTGTGCTCATCCTGGAGCGGCTACTTCCTGCAGCTTTAAGATGAGGAAATCCAACGCAACTGCCCCCAGGGCAGCCTCAGCGCTGCTGGGCAGCTCAGGGCTGTCTGAACGGCTGGCATCATCATTTCCCTGAACTGAGTTCCCAAACAACCTAGTAATGAGAGAGGAAAACCAAAACAGCACAGACATTGCATGTTTACATAGCACCTGCCCCTGCGTCTTCTAAAGCTGGTGGCCTTAACGTAAAGACTGGAGAAGATAGATGCCAAGGACAGGACCCAAAACCAGCCCCTTTCTAAAGTCGGGTACATTTTCCTAATGGGACATGACATGCCTAGTGACAGCGATCTAAGGAGAATGACTGAATAATTCCCAGCTCAGGAAGAAAGCGTAGAAATCTGCCTCCAGTTAACTTCCCAGACATGTCCAGATATTAATATTTTAAACAGCAGGGCCAATAATCTTCTTGTTACTCTTCTACTAATAAAGTAATTTTCCTATAGCACTCAAAAATGCCTTGCATGTGAATGTTTTTTAAAAGACGTGGCTCGTAGATACTCTTTGGTAACATTTTCTTCCAGCTCTCTAGAAGGGATCACTCCCTTGTTCTCACCATTTTACTGGCTTCCCAAGGGCTACACCCACACAGACCAGTAATCTAATTTCCAGCTGGTCAATCTCCAGGAGCTATTTTGGGTCTGGCCTGCATTTAGTACACTTTTCCTGCCAGTGCATAGTCAGCCCCTCTACTCCCCTGAGACTCTTTCCTCTAAGGAAACTTTTGAAAAATACAGACTTCCTTAGGGCAAGGGTCAGTGTCCATCTCAGCGTGGGGTGCTGCCAGGAGGCACTAAGTGCCACCCTCCGTGACACTGGTGAGAGACAGGAAAGGCAGGAGCTGGCCCCCCATCCTCAGCTTTCAGGGCTCTCCGCTCCCTTTCTCCCTCCCTCTGCCCCAGCCATCTGCTCAATCCTTCAGTATCCAGAATGCCCCATGCTACAGGTCTGAGCCTTTGCTCCCATTTCACTCTGTTCCTGAAATGAACCTGCATTTGTCTAGTTAATTCCTGATGGTCTTTTTCTCATCCCCAGAATGGCATAGGCACATTTCCTTGATTCTTCTTTGGACTCTGCCCATCAGGACATCCCTCCCAACATATAAAACCGGCTCCTTTATTTGTCTGTCTCCCACCCTTTGCACTAGACCATCATCTCCTTGAGGGTAACCCTGAGCTTTGGCAGCTCTTGCGTCCTGAGTGCCAGACACATAGTAGATGTCCCATAGGCTTTTGAGTTTGATTTTGCTAGAAAAGTGCGGGAGGACAACATGAAAGATGAGGAGGAGGGTTAGAAGAAAAGAGGAAGAAAAAAGCATTTGGTGGAAAGTGGGAGGACATGTCTAAACACAGCCTCAACTCTCATGCTTGACTTCTTATGTGGACTAACACCCAGCTGCTGATGAAGCAGCTGGAAACAATGCTGCCTAGAGAAAGGGCTTCTGAGTCCAGCCTCCAGGGCCAAGTAGGTAACATCAGTGAGAGGAAGTCAGCCAGATATTAAACAGCAGGGAGTGATGGAACCATGGAAACACTGTGCAGAGAGCCACATCAGACCAAAACATGTAAACTCAAATTCAAATTCAAACACAGACACAGCCAGTGTAAGGGTCTGATTCAGCTCAGATGGCCAGATCTAGAAGTCTGGTGCTCTGTACTGCAAAAAGAGCCCTGAGTCAGGAACAGGACTTGTCGCTCTTTAATTTTCTATATTTTACATGTTTAAATTAAGTGCACTCAAAGTTAGTATTATCCTCACTACCTAGAACTACCATTTAACATGTTTCTTCTATAGGAAAATGTATTGCAAATTCTTACTCTAAATGGGAGGAATATCCCAGCATCCTGTCTTTGGTGATGACAGTGCCCATGGGATCTACATCTGAGGCATGGAATTCCATTGGGGAGGCAAAGAGAAAACTCCCGGCACAGGTAACTTGTGATCTCTCCATATCTCTATATTTATCTCTTCATTTCACTTCACACCCCACACTCCAACCATACCAAAATATCTACAGATGGCTCACTGTCCCCATCTCTTTGACCACTATTTGCATGCCATGCCACACCCTCTGCTACCACCTTTTCATCTTTTGGGCCTCTGCTTTCCCTAACCCCTCCCCAGCTAAGTTAGCTAACTTTCCAAATTCTACCAGAGCACCCTGTACTTCACCTAATGTAATGCTCGTCCATGCTGGATTATACTTATCATTGTGGTTGGCATCTCCACCCACCTGGCAGGAGCAGGACAGGGTCTGATTCATCAGTTGTATCCCCAACACCTACCCAGTGTCACACGCTTAGTGATCAGTGTTGAACGAATGAGCAAATGGCTCAACAAAAGGATAAATGAATGAATGGATAAAGCAACCTTTCCAGCTCAATCACTGGCCAGTTATTCTCAGATGGGTCACACAATACACGGTCCCCTCAAGAGACAGACACAAATCTTGAATCTGAAACTCCCCATACCTGCACGTTCAATGCACATTTAACCTTCACAATAACCTCCATAATGTAGGTGTTACCATATTTTTTTTACCAAAAGAACAACAAAAAAGGAAATTTATGATCAAAGATATTGAATAAGTTGCCCAGCACCACCCAGCTAGCAAATGGCTGAGCCTCAAATTCCAGCTCATGTCCCCTGACTGTAAAACCTGTGCCTTCCCACCTCGCCAGGCTGCTCAGAGGTGGCAGCTCCCTGATGGCTACAGATAGTGTGTTCCTGCTGCTGCTGCTGCCCCTGGCCTTGAAGTTCCAGGCTCACACGGCCAAACCAGCTCTTAGAAGGAGTCAATTCCCAGAGCAGATTGTGGGTCTCAGTTGTTATGATTAAGCAGTTGGTCTTTAACCCCAGCTAGAAGCAGCACTTCACTAGGGTGGGGTCTCGTTGGGCACTGAGCAGCCCCCCACCGGCCTCCCCATTGTCCATTCTCATTAGAACATTTTTTAAACCATTGAAGGACCACCTCAAGCCACATGCTAAAACCCTCCTAATTATTAGGGGAATATTTGTAATCATATTTTGGTAAATATAAGTTTGAATGAGTAAGAGACAGAGAGGCAGAGAGATAGAGAGATGGGGGAGGAGGGAAGGAAAGAGAAACAAAGAGAAAGCGGAGTTATACATAACAGGCTCTTAAAATAAATACACTGTTTGGTAGAAGTGTAATAATGACGCACATCGCAAAAGAAGAGAACAAGCGGGATACGGCTCCCCAGCATCTATGTACCTTTTAAAATTACTGATTGAACCAATCCTTAAAGTCACGTAGCATTAAGTGACAAGTAGTTTAGCTAAAATAGTCTGAGCCAACTACTGCATATTCAGTTCTATTTTAATAACAAGAGCAGATTGTGGGTCTCAGTTGTTATGATTAAGCAGTTGGTCTTTAACCCCAGCTAGAAGCAGCACTTCACTAGGGTGGGGTCTCGTTGGGCACTGAGCAGCCCCCCACCGGCCTCCCCATTGTCCATTCTCATTAGAACATTTTTTAAACCATTGAAGGACCACCTCAAGCCACATGCTAAAACCCTCCTAATTATTAGGGGAATATTTGTAATCATATTTTGGTAAATATAAGTTTGAATGAGTAAGAGACAGAGACAGAGAGGCAGAGAGATAGAGAGATGGGGGAGGAGGGAAGGAAAGAGAAACAAAGAGAAAGCAGAGTTATACATAACAGGCTCTTAAAATAAATACACTGTTTGGTAGAAGTGTAATGATGACGCACATCGCAAAAGAAGAGAACAAGCGGGATACGGCTCCCCAGCATCTATGTACCTTTTAAAATTACTGATTGAACCAATCCTTAAAGTCACATAGCATTAAGTGACAAGTAGTTTAGCTAAAATAGTCTGAGCCAACTACTGCATATTCAGTTCTATTTTAATAACGAATCTCTAGAACAGGCAAATCCATAAAGACAGAAAGTAGATTAGTGGTTGCCAGGGTCTGGGGAAGGGAGGAATGGGAAGAGTAATGGGAAGTGACTGCCAGTGGGTCCAGGATTTCCCTTTGGGATGATAAAAAGTTCCAAAATTAATGGAGATAGTTGAATAACTGTGTGAATGTACTGAAAACCACTGAATTGTACACCTTAAATGGGTAAACTTTATGGTATTTGAATCATAAAGCTTAAAAAAAGGAAGAGAAAGAAAGAAAGAGAAAGAAGAGAAGAGAAAGCATCATTGCCCAAAGGCAGGAGTGATTTACGGTTGTTTCTGCTTGACCTGAAGTCTAAGCCTCTTCAGGATCTGCATCCTACTTCCTTCTGGTGTGAGGCACCAGCCTCTTGCCCCCACAACACACACACTCATGCACCAAAGCCTATGCCCCAGTCATTTCAAACAATTTACATTTCCATCCACACTCCATGTAGTTCCATTCTTCTGAGCTTTTGCACAAATTCTTCTCTCTACCTTGAATGCCTACCCTTCCCCATTTCCCACCAGCGGAATTCCCACTCATCCTTTTAGAGCCATTTCAAACATCACGCCCTTCAGGATGTCTATCCTGGCCTCTTCAGGTAGCTGGGGGCTCTCCTCTTTGCCTGCAGAGGGCTTTACTGTACAGTATGGCATTTGTACGATAGGGTAGAGCATTTGTTGCAATGCCTGCAGCCGATTTGGGTGTGCGTGTCATCCCCAATGAGACCACAAACCCATGAAGGACAAATGCTATATTTTATTCATCTTGGTATTGACAAAGTCTGGAGCAGCGGCTGTCACAGAGAAGGTATCTAATAAGTATTCGCCAAATGAACCAATAGCTGGGTGGCATCCTGCCTCCAAGACGCAGGACATAGAAAGTTAACCTGATCAGCCCCTCCTTCTCATTGCCAGCAGAAACATGGGTTCACAAAGAAAGTGTCTGGGTGCCCAGTGTCTACCCTAAGTGGGAGTCCATTTTCAACTTGGCTTTTGTTCAGAGAGTGAATTCCTGCCCAGAGAGCTCCAAAGGCCCCCTCCTCCTGCTCAGGCAGGATCCACCTCGCAACAGAGAGTGAGGCATGGGAGGCAGAGTATGGGTTAGAGAGAGAAAAGGGAGCTGTGAAACCAAGCAGGTATGCAGAGCAAGTCCTGGGGTCATGAGCAAAATAAGAGAGCAGCTGTGTGCAGAATGTTTTCTCGGGACCCCAAACTTCATTGAAACAGCTTGATGAGAATTACATTTGAAGGGAAATGTGAGCATTTGCTGATGTCAGGTCTAGAAGTTTCTGTACATAAAACAAGCATCCTGAACAAAAGAAGTGGCAACCCTAGCACTGACCAGAAGGGACAAGAAGGGTGTGCCGCACAGGAGAGGGTCAGCAGAGCCTGGGAGAGGAGGCTAAGGCGTCAGACTGCCAGTTTCTTCAAGAACACAAACAGGAAGCAGTGTTTTATATTTATAGATTGTTATGAATTTATTTTGAAGACAATGGGTAGAATTTCTGAATGTGAATTGAGTCCTTGTCAACAAATCATTTCATATGCCTCCTTAAGTCCTGAGTTAAAGATCCCCCCCTAGTTCTGATCAAATACAGATGGAGCCTGTTGACTCCCCTGTGACTGTTAGGGCTTCCCACACAGAAAGCTGTAGAAGCTTCTGCAGAGAAGGCATCCCAAACCTTCAGTGTTAACATGGATTAATAATCTGCTCCTTAAAAATACACCAACATAAATGGAGGTACAAACTGTTCATGTGTGTAGCTGTGATAGAACTTGAAAAGCAGCACAAACTCACAAATTAGATAGAAACAAACTTCAATGGTTAATAAAATTAAAATTAACATTATATTGATAATACCAATAATATTAGTTTGGGGAAGCTAACGTGCAGCGCACATAGGCGCTGGAATTGTTACGATGTTGCCTGTGCTGCCCTGTGCGTGGAATGACTCAATTCTTGCCACTTTCTTTTTTAATTGGGTGCTACACCTCCGTTCATGCCACTCTTCAGGTTGCGTCTGCCCTTCACTGGCGCGAATACGATCATAAACCTGAGCACTGGAATTATACACACATACTAGTGATAAATTGATCATCCGGTTGCTCCAACCATTAAATTAAATATATAATTTTAGGTTATATGCATATTATAAAGGTTAGGCTACTATAAGATTATAAAATTCGTATGGAGAACCTGTGGATTCCACTTTGAAAAACATTCTGTTAGGTCAGCCAGCAACCCTGGCAACATTCTCCCATCTGTCCAGCCGGTCTCACACCCTTTCATGCCCAAGGGAAGACAAACCCACCCCACTCTCCAGAAACCTTGAAGAAATGGTAGCTCCCTGCCCAGGACAATGTCAGCATTTAAAACACAGAGATAGATACTTTCCCAATGAGATTTCCTCTGTAAGTAATAGACGGAGGGAAGAATTCTCAGGAAGGCAAAAGTCAGAAGATGACCCAACTCCATCCTCAGCAAACCCTCCCCAGGGCAGCTGCTCTGCTCAGCTTGGAATCACCTCCCCTGACCCTGCTCTGGCTGGCCACACATGGCTGTGTCTCCATGAGGTTCAAGCTACTAGTTAACAAAGCTCTGTCAATCAGTGTGTTGTTTCATAATAGGCTGTCATGCCTTATTTCGATTTTTTATTTTTTAATTGTGGTAAAATGTGATTAACATAAAATTGACCATCTTAACCATTTTTAAGTGTGCAATTCAGTAATGTTAAGTATATTCACATTGTTGTACAACCAATCTCCAGAACCTTTTCATCTTGTGAAACCAAAACTCTGTACCTGACTTCATGAATATGACCCCAAAAGCACAGGCAACCAAAGGAAAATAAACAAATGGGATTATATCAAACTAAAAAGCTTCTGCACAGCAAAAGAAAAAATTAACAGAGTGTAAAGACAACCAACAAAGTGGAAGAAAATATTTGCAAAATATACATCTGACAAAGGATTAATATCCAGAATATACAAGGAACTCAAATAACTTTACAGCAAAAAAACAAGTAACCCAATTTAAAAATGGGCAAAGGAACTGAATAGGCATTTCTCAAAGGAAGATATACGAATGGCCAACAGATACATGAAAAAATGCTCAACATCACTCAGCATTTGGGAAATGCAAATCAAAACAACACTGAGATATCATCTCACCCCAGTTAGGATGGCTAAAATCCCAAAGACCATGAATGATAAATGCTGGCGAGGTTGCGGAGAAAAAGGAACTCTCATACATTGCTGGTGGGACTGCAAAATAGTGCAGTCTCTATGGAAAATGAAATGCTGGCGAGGTTGCGGAGAAAAAGGAACTCTCATACATTGCTGGTGGGAATGCAAAATAGTGCAGTCTCTATGGAAAATGGGTATGGAGGTTCCTCAAACAATTACCGATAGATCTACCATATGACCCAGCTATCCCACTGCTGGGAATATACCCAGAGGAATGGAAATCATCATGTCGAAGGGATACCTGTACTCCCATGTTTATTGCAGCTCTATTTACAATAGCCAGGAGTTGGAACCAGCCCAAATGTCCATCATCAGATAAGTGGATATGGAAAATGTGGTATACCAGGAGTTGGAACCAGCCCAAATGTCCATCATCAGATGAGTGGATAAGGAAACTGTGGCATACCTACACAATGGAATACTACTCTGCTATAAAAAAAAAAATGAAATACTACCATTCACAGCAACATGGATGGACTTAGAAAAAATTATATTAAGTGAAATAAGTTAAGCACAGAAAGCGAAATACCACATGTTCTCACTTAGTTATGGGAGCTAAAAATAAATAAATAAATAAATATATAAACAAATGGGAGAGGCAGGGAAAAAGACACAACAGTCCCAACAATTCCTTGAACTTGTTAAGACAAGTGAACGGTATGATGTTGATGGGTGGAAGGGGAGAGAGGGAGAGGGAATAGAAATAAATAAATATATAAACAAATGGGAGAGGCAGGGAAAAAGACACAACAGTCCCAACAATTCTTTGAACTTGTTAAGACAAGTGAACGGTATGATGTTGATGGGTGGAAGGGGAGAGAGGGAGAGGGAAAAGAGTAATGAGTAAAGGGACACGAAAATCAACCACATTGTATATTGATAAATTAAAATAAATAAATTAAAACAGACAACAACAACAAAAAACCCCTGTACCCATTAAATACTAACTCTTCATTTCCCCCTCCCCCAGCCCCTGATAATCATCGTCCTACTTTCTGTCACTATGAGTTTGACTACTCTTTCATCTAAGTGGAATCCTACAGCATTTGTCCTTTTGTGACTGGCTTATTTCACTTAGCATAATATCCTCACGGTTCATCTATGAGGTAGCGTGTGTCAGGATTTCCTTCCTTTTGAAGGCTGAGTAATATCACATTGTATGTATTTGCCACATTTTTTCATCCATTCGTTCCTCGATAAACCCTTGGGTGGCTTCATCTTTTAGCTATTGTGGATAAAGCTGCTATGATCATGGATGTACTTATTTTGTTTTTAACTAAATTGGCTGGTTACTTGGTTCTGCCATATTAACCTTTAAAATTTTCTAGATTTCCCATCTCCATTTAAGTCTGGGAAAAACTTGCCTGTTGGTTTTGGTGCTTTTTTCTCCAGTGTACAACTCCATATACTTTCTGCCTCCAGGCATGGGCCCAAAGCTGCAGAGATGACAGATTGTAATGGGCTGGGCTCCAGAACATCCTGCAGGAACTTGTAAACATGTGCATAGACAATGATGTTTGGTTGGGTTTCCCAGCAGAGGACAGCTAAGCGTGGCGGCTCCTAAAAGGTCATTCTCAGCCACCCCCTAAGGGCTTTGCCTCATGTGGAACGACCCTGGTGTGAGGTTGTTGCAAGCCTCTTCCCTCACCAGCCCTGCTTTCAGGGATTTTACCAATGCTTCAGTGGAAGCTGCCTCTCTTGTAAGTGATAAAGGCAACCTAAAGTTAGCTGAAATTGTGGGTGGAGACTGTCATTCTATCATGACGCCTTTCCTGTGAGTGACACATGGAATGCGTTATGCTTTTCTGGGAGGATCATTCAGAGTGGTGCCATCTAAATAGCTGCCCGAATAGACACGTGTGTACACACACACACACACACACAAACACACACACATGCACACACACAAGCACACAGGCACAGAAATCTGGCAGGTTGCGCCACAACCCGTGACCTTCTGAAATCCATCCTGCCAGATTCGGGAACCATGCAGAAGCTTCTCTTAACATGACTGTATTTTCTAATGGTCAAAGAAAATAAACTGTCCTGGGGCATATTTGTTCCTCCCAAGTGGTTTCATGAGGAGAGAGGGTGAATCTCTTTCACACTGCATGAGAACTTTCCTCTCTCTGGGTCCACAGCTGCCCAAGGACACCCAGGCTACTCCAAGTGCCACCTGGTCTTCCCTCCACGCAGCCCTGGTACCAGGTGGATGAAGAACTCACAGGAGGCCGCAGGACTAGAGGTGGATGGGTCGGCTCTCTTAGCAAACGTCTTTGAGAGTCCCGTTTGCTGGGAGGAGGGAGCAGGGGGTAGAGGAATGAGCACTGGCTGAAATTCCTGATAGAGTCCTGGATTCCAGGCAGGGCTGCTTTCCCCCTTGCCTACACTGTGAAGCCAAAGTGAAGGCCAAACACGAACTGTGAAAACGTTTTTTGTAAATAGTAAAACACTTAACAAGCAGGAAGCATTGTTGCTTTACTAAAAAAAAGTAAATAAATTTTATAAAAATAAGTTTCTGCTGCAAAACTTTCTGTTTACAATTTTCATGCCCACAAGGGAGGATTTGGTCTTAGGAGTGAGCAAATGATTAACACGAACCACCAGCCACATTCCCCTGACCCAACCCGTGTCCAGAATCAAAGGGCTGCTTTAGGATCAAAAGGCTCTGCAATCCAGAGACCAAGCCTGGATCCGCCTCACTTAGCGCCCCCAGAGGGGACCTGTTTCACAACACAGCAAAAATGCCCTCCTCTTTGTTCCCAAGTGAGTTCCACTTTTTGTTATTTTCTTCCATACCCAGGAAGCAAGGAGAGCTCACAGCGCTGGGTGCGAAGTCCTCGGAGGCGAGGACAAACATAGGACCCGGAGTCTCACTGGGGGGCACAGAAGTCCCTTGGCCTCCCACACATTTCTCAAAATAACCAATGGGAATTTCAGGAACAGGAAATCTTTCCTTTAGAGGGAGATACAAGTGCTTGCCTTTCCTGTTTTATCATGAACCTCTAATGATAAAAATTCTGCTAAAAATAAGTCTGCTTAAGACCCCTGACTGTGATATGTTTTCGAACTTTTCCCTCCCAGCTTGAGGATTCCAAACTGCCCCATTTCTATCCTCCCCCCAACCAATGACCTCTATTTCAATCAGGAAAATGAAAATCTTAGTATTTTCTTCCAATTATCCATTTATTTTCCATCTGCTTAGCAGTACCTCTCCTTCTCTCCAGATTATAAACTCAAACATTCACCTAACTATTGGAATTCTACTCGAGTGTAAAGGGTTTAATCAGGGAAAGAGTATCAACAATACAGGAGGCTTCACCTTGGAGGATCACCCCCTCCCCCCTACACACACACACACAGGTGCAGACAGGTGAGATTCTCATGGCTCTATTGCATCTACAAGAACTGAAGGAACCCTTACATCCCCACTCAACAAAGTCCCTCCCAAGGATTTCTGGAACCCACTGGGGAGCCTCGCACATTTTATGGGTGCAACCCCTTCAAGGGTGCTGCTGCTCTCTGGACAGGCCCCAGCTGCCTATCTATGCTTCTTGCTGGGCTCTTGTAAGACCCTGACAGCTGCTCCGGGCCACCATTCCCGGGTCTGCTCTGTGCTGCTGACCTTGGCCACCTGCCAACTGCAAAGCTCTGGAGCTGGCCAACCACACCAACCCCACCTGGTCCTCAACATGCTGGAGCGGGCTGAGGTGTGCTGATCTTTAGGAAGGGCTCCCCTGTCTGAGGAAGGCTCCCGATCCACGGCTCTTCCAGTTTCACCCCAAACCCTCACACAGAACGCTCAAGACCAGGCTTACTTGAATGTTTAACCTGAATCTATAATCAGAAAAAGCCAAATTAAGGATTTATAAAACAACTGGCCTGGACCCTTCAGAAATCTTAATGTCATGGAAAAATCACAAAAGATCTGTGGAACTGTTTTCTAGACTAAAGAGCACTAAAGAGACGTGGCAACTAAATACAATGGATGGTTTTGCATTAGATCCTGGAATTTAAATAAATAAATAAAGGCCATAGAAGACATTGATAGGAACATTGAGAAAATGTGAACATGAGAACTACATACTAGATAACATTGTTGTATAAACAATAAATTTTGTGTAAATATTATATTGTAGTAACATAGAATAATGCCTCTTTTCCTAGGATATAAATGAGTAAGTATTTTAGGATGAAGTATAACTAACTCTCAAGTGGTTCAGCAAAAATCAAACATCTATGTACACATGGGAACCTAGAGACAGAGGAAGCAAATATTACAACATATTCATATCGGTAAGCCCAGGTGAAGGGTATATAGTTCACTCACTATTCTTGCAATGTTTTGAGAATTTCAAATGTATCAATAAGTTGAGGTTCGTAACAGCAAGCACAGGTGGCAGACACTATTGCAATTCTTACCGCCCATAGTTCTCTCATCTCTCCAAAATCCCATGCACTATACTTCCTTCACCACCCTTCAGGAAAAATAAAAATAATAATAATTTTTAAAACCTCATACAAAACAATTCATGAAACAGATATGGGGGGAAAGAGGCTAGCTAGTCAACAGCCCATTTTTTCTGCAGATAAGCATCTCTGAATTCCAGTTTGGCTATAACTGAGACCCCATTACACTCGCAAATAATGCACTTCGTTCATTGTGTACATTTAGGCGTGTGCCCTTTGGTTGACACAGGGTGGGAAAAGATGACACCAGTACAAATGACTGGAATCCAGAAGTCTCAAAAGATAATGTGGAGCCCAAAACCGTGCCCTCTCTGAAGACTTAGCCAGTCTGATCTTACTGCAGGGCTCGCATTTTTTTTCCATGAGAGCCAACCATATTATGAGTGGTTCCAGCTGACACGATATTCAACAAAGACAGTATTAAATAAAGCTAAAGTTAAAACTCTCTAAGTCTACTTTCAGGAATCAACTCAAATTCCTCTTTTTCCATAAATTTCTTCTTACTCTGTGCTTTAAAAACACTTCTATTTGTACCTCTATTAAAACCAAGGCAACTGGATTTCTGACACAATTCTTCTTCAAAAACTTTGTCTGTGGTCAAACCTCGGTGAGACCACATGATCCAATATTTTACCTGCAAAACGCAGTTGCTGTAATTATAGGAATTATTGCCTAGTTCCTTGTATTATAGTTATTTGTGAACATACCTTTCTCCCCCAGTAGACCGTGTACTCCTTTCCCTCAAGGGAAAGGATGATGTGCTGTTCTTTCCATCTCCTGTTGGGCTCTTCATGGGAAAGTGACTCCAGCCACGGTCACAGTTTTGTTACCACCCATATGCTGCTGATGCTCGCAAGTCACTCCTGCTCTCCAAGGAATTTCAAACTATATATCCACCTCCTGTGGAACAAGTCCTTTCTCATGCCCTGCAAGTACTTCATATTCAACCAACAAAAGCTGAATTCATAACCTTTCCCCGCTTCCTCAAAATTCTGCACCTCCTCTTATATTGCTCACCTCCGTCAGTCAGTCTCGCACCCATTCAGCCAGGCCACAGCCTGATTTGCCCCCACCTTCTCCTTCAGCTGCTCTCCATCAGCCCACCTGTCACTAAGCCAGTCGCTTCTTCTATCTCCTAAACAGGCCTTAGACCCATCTCCTCCCCTCTCCCTGCTCCTTCCTAGCTCAGGAGCTCATCATCTCTTCCCTGGATTTGGAACAAGACTCCTAACTGAGTCCCTGATGCCAGTCTCAACCTTTTTAGGGTCATCCTCCATCCTGCAGTTCGATGACATCTAAGCATGTCACTCTCAACATAAAACCATTCTATGGCTTCCCTCCACAGCAGAACAGAGTAACTTTCTTTGCTTAGCATTTTGGGCCCTGCATGAACTGAACTCTACCCTTCTAATTTCCTCTTCTGCCCCTCCCTGTTCCACACTTGATGCTTTAATTGTGCTAAAGCATTTGTAGTTCCTAATATACATTCTGTTGTTTGTTGTTTCTAGTTTTGGTACTGTTGTTAATGTTCTTTCTTCAGCCCAGAATTTCTGTCAGTCTTTTTTGGCCATAAGTATCTTACTCACCTTTCAACACTCTGCTCAGTTTCTATCTTAAAGTCTTCCCAGAAGCTCGAGATTGGGCTGTGTGCTGCTCCTTGTACCCTGAAGCGTCCTCCGCATACCTGTCCCTTGACCATGACTATATTCTATGGAAATCCATGTATCGTATAAACCTGGCTTCTCAATAAAAACTTCAAGCTCTTAATGGCGGGGACTGTATATTTTCATATGTCTTCAAAGCAGATAGCATGGTGCTTGGAAAATAGTAGATGTTCAGTAAATATTTGCTAAAAAGCACTAGTTACCTCCCAATTGTGACTAGCACAGAGCCATGTTGCAATAGATGCCCAATGGATTTCTTTGGAATAGAACCTCCATTGTCCTGTTTTCTGGGCTGGAAGGTGATCACAGCAGACCTTTGGGCAGAATCCTGGCTGATGAGAGAGATGTGGGATCCTGTTGCTTCTCTTGAGCACCTTCTCCAAATGTAGCATGAGACAAAGGAACTTAAAGCAAGGACCCTTTTCCCTGTGCTCTCTCCCAAACCAATTCCTTTACCACCAGCCTGCCCACCCCCCTTCTCCTGGTCCCGTAAGGCTAAAACCACCATGTGTCTGTACTTTGAGACTTCAACATTTTGTTTGCTCTATTCTGCCATAATGCCTGCAATTCCATCTTCCTCGCCCTCCGAATTCAACTACCCATCTTTAAGTGTCTATGAAACACTTTCTCATCATGTCTTTGTTAGAGAGGCTACTTCCTCTTTGGGTTACATCATCCTAGAACCCCAAATACATTGTCCATTTAACACACACATTGTTCACTTGTCTGTCTCTCCTAATGAGACTGTAAAACTCCTTGAGACCAGCATCTATGGCTCATGTGCCTTTGCATGAATAGGCCTAGCCTAATGTCTAGTGCTATATGTGATTTATACAGATAACTGACTAAATGTTCTCATATAAAGAAAGCAGGGTCCTGAGACAGGGGATGATACACTTTAATGGTGAACAAAAGGAAGTAATTGGAAACCAAGTGGGTGGCTCGAGCCTCTCATCAGTTGATATAATGATGCTCAGCAGCAATATCAGGGCTTTGGAGTGGTGAGTTGGGAGCAAAAATGGGGGAGATAATTCCCAATAGACTCCAAAAAAGTTTTCAGTATCAGTTCCTATGCCCTAGGCTCTGCATCAAGAATCTTCCTGGGAGTTCTGGAGAACTCTAGAATTTAGAG
Source organism: Galeopterus variegatus (assembly GCF_000696425.1). Taxonomy (NCBI): domain Eukaryota; kingdom Metazoa; phylum Chordata; class Mammalia; order Dermoptera; family Cynocephalidae; genus Galeopterus; species Galeopterus variegatus. The sequence continues at coordinate 156,211 of NW_007728104.1, read as the reverse complement.
GAATCACATGTGCAGTTATTATACTTGTGTCTGTGCCTGTCAGTTTCATATGCCTGTTACAGTATACTGAAAATCTCACATGGGTGAAGACCACAGTCTTTGTTTGCTTTTAGTTCTGGCAGCCCCTACTGAATGCCTTCTTACCTACTGCAAGTACCTAGAGAATGTTCGGTGACTGGCAGATCATGTTCTTGGACGTTGAAAGTGTCTTTCAACATGGGAGTGGCTTCACATGAGATTTGACTAAGTCTTAAGCAAACAGTTCCAGTCAAATTATATTTGTTTAATATTTAATTCACATTCCACCACCCCCGGAGATGTTACAGCCTCTTACCAAAAGAGTGCTGAGTGAGCCAGGGTAAGCGACATGCCATCAAAAGCGTCCCAGTGGAGCTCCCCATTGGGGACCTTGTTTTCCATCCTGATTTATTGTGCAGTTCAAAGTCAACTCCTTTCACACTCATTACTCACTTCCCCATTCTTAAGTCAGCTGGGGTCATGCTAATTAGCACAAACGAACTGAAGTCTTCTTATCTAAAACAAACACCCTCAGTGAACCAAGGAAGCTGAAATGAGAGTCCAGGCCTGCTCAGAGGAGTTCATAAGCCCAACAGCAAGAAGCAGAGGAAGCTGTGAGACAGACCGAGATGTAAAGGTATTTTTCTGACACACGTAAAATGATAGCTAACATCCCGCAAACATTTCTTAGGTGCCAGGCACTTTTCAGACGTTATCTCATTCAACTACATGTAACCTTATAAGATAAACATTATTAATCCTATTTTACAAATAAGAAAATTGGACTCTCAACGAATTAAGTATTTGTGTTGGAGTGAGCAGGACTGAAGCCATGTAGGGACCTGAAACTACATGGGCTCTACAAGAATTTAAAAGGACACAGATTTTTTTCTTGGCATGGATTTTTCTTTTTTTTTTTTTCCTTTTTGTCTTTTTTTACTGACCGGCAACGGGATCACAACCCTCGGTGTTGCGCCCACACCACGCTCAGCCAGTGAGCGGGAACCGGTCTCCACATGGGATCCGAACCCTCAGCGGGAGCGCCGCCACGCTCCCCAGCGGCGCACTCTCCCGTGCGCCACCAGGCCGGCCCTTGGCATGGATTTTTTTTTTTTTTTCCTTTTTGTCTTTTTTTACTGACCGGCAACGGGATCACAACCCTCGGTGTTGCGCCCACACCACGCTCAGCCAGTGAGCGGGAACCGGTCTCCACATGGGATCCGAACCCTCAGCGGGAGCGCCGCCACGCTCCCAAGCGGCGCACTCTCCAGTGCGCCACCAGGCCGGCCCTTGGCATGGATTTTTCTAAGTTTCCTTTTTTTTCCCCATGGCTATTGGATATTTTGAACCTTGGTTATGAGGCAAGATGACCTTATTTACATGAATGTAGAGTTGTTTCCAGCCAGCCTGAAGCTGCAGACTTGCAGATCCTAGAAAATGAAGGAAGACATCAGTAAAGCTATGCTGATTCCACCCCTCCAGCAGGACCATGAGATAACAGCAAACATGGGAGCAGAAACCAGATGGTGACTTGGCGAGACTTTGCACCTGAGACCTTGCATAAAGCCCCTGTGGCTCACGTCCCTCTTCCCTCCTGCTTTTCATTTCCCAGGTTCTATTCCCAGTCCCCTCTCTAAAAACCCCTCAGTAAACCTGAGTCTTTGAGATGGCTTCAGTCTGGACATTTTCCTTCAGGTTTACCAGAGAGATGAGTTAACCTACCATCCCTCCTCAGGTTGCCAGTATTTTTGAATAAAAGCTGACTTCCATTTTCACCAACATTTGACTTTTGAGTGGCTTTTTCTTGAAAAGGGGCAGGCAGCTGGACCTGTGCCCGGTAACATTTTGGCCATTTCCCAGCTAGAAAGTAAAAGAGCCAGGATATAAACCTAAGTCTTTCTGGTTTTGATTCAGTGCTTATTCAGCTATACCAACCATTTCCCACACACATAGGAAACCAAGCAACCCACATAGAGCTGTACCTCCCAGAAAAGAGAAACTTCACTAGTGATTTTAACAGAGAGAATTCAATATAGTGAATTGGTTAAATGAGGGGTGGGGCCTAGAAGAAAAATGGGGAACCCTGAGTAACAAAAGCTAGTAACTGTAGGAAGTAACTACCGTCTCTAGGGCTGGGGGAGGAGAGGAAGGGGCTGGGATCATCAGGAGAAGGTGGACCTAGGAGCTGGGACTCAGAATGCTGAGGAGGGAGTGCTGCCCAGTGGGTGCTGGCACCTCAGAACAGGTGTGATGAGGCTGGCTCCGGGAGCACTGAGAGAAGCACGAACTGCAACTAGCTGGAACCAATGCTGCTTCCAAGGTGGAAGGTCACTGCTGGGGTTATGATGACAGGAAAAGCAAACAAACAGAAAGGGCAAGTCCCCTCTCCCCTCCTGTGCCATCCAATTGCCTCCTAGTGTTCCTATTGGCAAAGGAGATACATAGTTAGCAGAATCTCAGCCCCAGCCCAACAGAGACTAGTATGGGTTTGCAGCAAGGTGAGTTTGGAGCTGAGAGAGAAGAGCTTCCTAGTGAGCACAAGGGGTGATGTGTAAGCACCAGTGCAAGTGGTCTGGGTTAAGAGAGACAATCATGACCATAATAATATTAGCTGCCATTACTGAGCACCCACTGCTTGACATTCATTAGATTCCATCCTTTCCATACACGGACTTCTTTACTCCTCATAACCTGGGAGGTAGGTACTATTATCTTACCAATTTTACAGATGCAGAAGCTAATATTCAGAGATGCTCAATAGCTTTCAAAAGGTTAGAAAGAGAAGGAGTCACACTCACAGTCAGGTCTGTCTGGAGGTGAAGACCCTGCCACAACCACCTGTAGGAGTCCCTTAGGGCTGACATAACCCAAACCACAAATTGAGTGGCCTACAACCATAAACGTTACTGTCTCTCATTTCTGGAGGCCAGAAAGTCCAAAATCAAGATGTTCTAGGAGAGAATCTTTCCTGGAATCTCCCAGCTTCTGGTGGCACCAAGTGTTCTTTGGTTTGTGGCTGCATCACTCCAATCTCTGCCTCCGTCTTCATAAGACCATCTCCTCTGTGTATCTATGTATTTTCTTTTATTGTTTATAGGACACTTGCATTGAATTTAGGGCCCATCCATGTTTATCCATGTTGATCTCACCTAAAGATTCTTAATTTCACTTGCAAAGATGCTTTTTCCAAATGAGATTGTGTTCACAGGTTCAGGGGACAGGACATGACTTATCTTTTTGAAGGCCACGATTCAACTACCACACCACCATACCATGTAAAGTGACTCCTGGGCTTTTGAAAACCATGTTCAGCAAAACCATTTAAAATAATATCTGGACCGGTCCGTGGCTCACTCGGGAGAGTGCGGTGCTGATAACACCAAGGCCCCGGGTTCGGATCCCATATAGGGATGGCCGGTTCGCTCACTGGGTGAGCGTGGTGCTGACAACACCAAGTCAAGGGTTAAGATCCCCTTACCGGTCATCTTTAAAAAATAATAATAATAATAATATCTGTATTCTTTTAACATTTTTGGATTCTAAAACAATGTTTTGTGCCATATTATAGTGCTTTTACTATTTCACAGGGGTCCCTTTAAAGCTTTTCTCTCTTTTTAAAGACAAATACACAGTGACTTCTGCAGCTGCGGTCATCCGGAACAGCCACCCTGTATGTCTTCACCTCATCAACTCATGATCTCATTTCAAATCTCATCTGGAAATATCCTCCCTCCTCTCTTGTCCCTCCTGACTGCTTTCTTTGGCTTGTCTTTCATTAGCTCTTGTATTGTGCAATCCCAGAATTTGGTGGGCACACCTGGGCCAAGAAATATTATTTCAGATGACAGTATTTCCTCAACCATGGGGCAGAAAGTTCCCAGAGCTTCCGTCACTGTCCCAACAAAAGCCCACCCTCTTTCCCCGAGCCTCGGCTCTACCCCAGCTTTGGGAAGGGAAACTTCAAATGACAGTTTCTCTTCCCAGTTGGAAGAACAGAGTAATCCATTTTGCAATTCACCTTGTTGAGAACATAGTTTGGAAATTTATGTACAAAGAAAAGATTTCTCTAAGCAGACATTAGGAGATAAATGTACATTGTGACTTTTTGCAAAATAAAATACATGAGCTGAGGGCCCCCTAATGCATGTGCCTGATCAGAAAATAATTAAAAAGATGCTTTTTCTCTCCCATGTAAATATACCAGACTCATCTTTATTAAGGTCTGACGTATTTGCTAGTGAATATCTCCAGCATACCAAGTACTGTATCCTTTGGATTTAATTCTGAAGTTCTTATATTTTGCTTCCTGAAAACAAAGAAAATAAATATTAGAAAGCAAAATTTTGAAACCCATCCAAGGTTTTTCTCTGTCCAAGTGTCTCAATATCAGAATCATCAATATCTGTTTCAAATTTAATTTTCAGAAAGTATCTCCTGCCTCCATAGACATAGATATTGATGTCACTGCATTATTTCTCCCTCTTTCCCTATAAAATTCTCAGAAACATTCATTCTTCAGGGGGTTATGTATTTAGCATTCATCAAGATAATTCCTCAGCATCATTTATTTTCCTCAAGCTCTTCCTCATATATAAGTTCACATTTTACTTTTTTTTCAGATAGTAGGTGAAAATAGCAAAGTCAGTGATATCAGACATACCTCCTCTCCCCTTCCCTAAGATCCAGAAAGGACAAAACTCTGCCTCGTCCCTCATTCTTCTTGGTATATTGATGGAAAAGTCATCATGCCTTTAATACCTCATCTCAAGTTATTTGGGATAATAAGTGATGCCTATCAGGTATTATTCTACCCAGTGGTGTTACTCTGGAGGGGGAAGGATGGAGGTATGCAAGGGGGTCATGAAGAGGAGGGTTTCTATGAGATTGGAATCCTGGCCCAACAGGTAACCATGGCTCCTAAAGTTTCCCCTGCGTCAATGCTCAAAGCTAGAGCACCTCCCAAGCTCCATCAATATATTCACCTGAGATGTTAATTCATAACATAAGACATGAACTCTACAGTTTGTTGCAAGTAGGACAGGACATTTCTAGTTCAATTTTTTAGATTAGCTCTTCTATTCTCGTCTTACCTCTGGATTAAGCAAGGTCTAGTGCAGAACCAAGGTTCCCAACAGTCAAGGTCACATTCAGCCTGACTTCTTTCAGGGACAGCAGCTATCCAAGATTTCACAGTCCTCGTACAGTTCACCCACGAGGCGAGTGCCCAGAGGGAAGGTGGAATTCCTAGGTCTTCTTTTGTTAACTGCCTGGATTTTCTGCTCACAACCTAGCAACCTCTTCCAGAGCAAGTCTCCTGTTTACAGCTCCAGCCAAACCAAGTTAGAAGTGCTGTAGCCAAGGACAAGGTGTTTAAATGGGTAGTTTGTGAATTCTGTGGCTTACTGGTATGAGGAAGATGAGATTTGGGAAAGGGAAAGAGAAAGAGAGGGATCAAATATTCTCTGTATCTCTACTGATGGAGTTTGGATGTTTTGTCCTCCAGAACTCATGTGGAAATTTGATCCCCAATGTGGCAGTGTTGGAAACTGATTGAGTCATACGGGTCTAATCCATTGATCCCTCATCAATGGATTAGTGCTTTCCCTAGGTGAGGGGAGTAATGAGTGAGTTCTTGCTCTATTAGTTCCTGTGAGAGCTGGTTGTTTAAAAGACCCTGGCACCTCTTCTCTCCCTCTTGCTTCCTCTCACCATGTGATCTGCTTGCACCTGCCAGCTGCCTGTCACTTTCCACCATGAGTAGAAGCAGCTTGAGGCCCGCACCAGATGCAGCTGTTCCAGAATCATAAGCCAAATAAACCTCTGTTCTCCATAAATTAGCCAGTCTCAGGTATTCTGTTATAGCAACACACAATGGACTAATACATCTATTGAACCAAATTTTGCTCCTTATGTTCTTGCCACCTAAAATTCCTCCCCATCTTTTCCACCTGGGGAAATCTTACCACCTTTCGAGAATTTTCAACTGATGTCTGTTGACAGAATTAATGATGTGAAGAGGTATGAGTCCCCAGTTTTTAGAAAACCTTGGCGATTGGTGAGAAAAGACATAAGGACTTGGGTGGGTAACCTGTGGCAGGAAAGGGAGACAGGGTGTTGTAGCAGAAAGTTTCATTTAGGCTTTTTTGTTCTGTGTGAGGATTCTGAGTTCTCATACAAGCATCTCTGAGCAGACACACAGAGAGAAGGTCATGTGATAATGGAGGCAGAGACTGGGGGGACACATCTACAAGCCAAGGAATTCCAAGGATTGCCAGGAACCTCCAGAAACTATGAGAGAGGCATGGAACAGAAACTCCCTCAGAGCCTCCAGAAGGAACCAACCCTGCCAACATCTTGAGTTCAGTGTCTAGCCTCCAGAACCATGAAAGAATAAATTTCTGTTGCTTTAAGCCACCAAGTTTCTAGTAATTTGTACAGTAGCCCTAGCAAACTAATAAAAAAATTCTAGATTTTTGCCTAGAACATGGTGTCTGGTTTAATGAGTCCCAAGGGATGTGGATTTAGTATGACCTCTAACAGACTTAATACAAGTTTTGACATATATTTATTGAAGACCTATTATGACTCTATTCTCTTGCTGCTTTAGGCCAGTGGAAACCATAAACCGATAACCATTCTGCTGGATGGCTGATTACAATGCAGATGAGCGCTCTGAAGGAGAGGAAAGGTGCCGTGAGAGTGTGCGATGAAGCAGCCAGCCTCGAGTGGGGGGCGGTGAGAGTTCTCTGAGGAAGGTACTGCAAATGAGTGGGTTTCAGGAAGGACAATCCTGTGTCTCTTTTCTTCCTGCCAAACATTGCATGTGGCAGTAGGTGCCCTTCTGTTCAAAGTGAATGTACATTTACATGCTTTCAATAATATTTTGTGAGCTTCCTGATACCTTAATAATTTACTAAGTGGATTTGGGATTTACTAATTTGAGTAACAGACAGTGAAAAGGGGGCTCGCACTTTCAGCCAGTAGACTCAGTTTTCACCTGCATCTTCATCTTAACTCAATGCTAACATTTTCTTGAGATATTCCTGAGAAAATGCTAAGATTTTCCTGAGAAGTGATGGGGAGGTAGGGGACGAGGCTCCACATTCAAGGAAATTTTACAAAACGCACCTTAAACAAAAAGAGATGGGTTTCTTTTCTTTCAGCCTTCCTATTTCCTTTAATATGTTGATCTGCATTGTGAATCTCCATATGAATGACATAATATGCAACATCTGCAAAATCTTTGGACCTGGAATCCTTTTATCATAGAGCAGCTCATGGAACTAGTGTTTTCTGAAACGCACTTTGAGGAACACTGCATCAGAGCAACTATCAAGTTAGACACACGATTGATTTAAAATTTTCCTTCCCTTCTCATCCTCCAGAGTACCTTCCAATAGTCCCCAGAACAGAGTTGATCATCCCATCCCCAGGGGACCCTATCCCAGACAGCTAGACTCCCAGATTGGTCTGGGGATGAAGTTAACTCTGCAAATGAAAGACATCATCTAGATGGCAAATGTGAAAGGAAAGGTCCAGGAAGGAACATGGCAGAATGGCTCTCCCCGCAATTTTCTGATGTTCATTCCTCCATATGCCCTTGACCATGAAAAGACGCTTTCAAGCGGAGGGTTTACAAAGCTGTTAATAGAAACATGAGTAATAAATAGGATCTGATGTGACTCAGCGTTCTCTTCACATAAGACAAACAATGAGGCAGTGCTCCATGACTGATGCCTGTGTTCTGTGTTATCTAAAGTCTCCTGGCATTGTTTTGTTGCTTTCTGGAATATACAATTGCAAGCTCTGAAGCTGAAGAAGCAAAAAGCATGAAACAATTCCATGAATATAGCAATAGATATGTACTATTAGATGTCATGGATCCATTTCAGTTCCCAAAACCATCTCTCAAACATCCTCATTTCCATACATGCTCCACCAGTGACTCACATTTATGCTCTGACGAGGCATATAACTTCCTTGCACTGCAGTTTCTCCACTTTCAAATGGAGAAAAAGCAATGTCATTGCTGTTGTATGTTCAAGGCAACTGACCATAAAGCACTGTGAAATCCTTGTACAAATGGTACTATGCAGGAACAGGTACTATGCAGGAACAGGCCAGTCTGAAAACAAAGCTAAACCAGAAGGAGCATTAGCCAAGTCAGAGTCCACCCGAAGATCAGAGATTATTGCAGCTTCTCACATAAAAGCTTGGGCAACTCAGGCCTTCTCAGAGAGCACATGCTACCTGCTTAAGGGGAGTTCGTCATAGCAGGAAAGATATGGATTTTAGGTTTGAATCTTGGATCTACAACTAATGGTTGCACAAATGGGGATAAAGACACCTGCCCTGATGAGTATTTGTAAGGAGTAGAGATAAACATGCAGAATCTTTAGCATATGGTAGATGCCCCATAAATAGAAGCTATTATACCTCCCATGTATTTATGGCATCCTATTTGCAGGCAGCAGAGTTGCCAAAGTCATCAGAAGCTGCCCATTGGCCTTTGCCCTCTGCATGGTTCACTTATTCAATTAGTAAGTATTTCTTGAGCTCCTACCACATGCCAGGCACTAGTTCTGGTCTCCTGTCGCTTTTTGGCATTACCAATGTCCACCGTTAACTAGCCCACCTGAGCCCTCAGGTTCCCAGTGAAGAAACCCTGAGCCTCCTTCAATCCACCTCTAACAGCTGGGCAGACTGGGCACTGAAAAACTCCTGGGGCAGTACCCGCATCATAGTTCCTCCTTCTTGCTTGTCCTCCCTGCCTACATGCACCAAGGGAATCCTCCTGAAATTATGCCAGTTAGCAAAGTTAGTACAGTAAAATCCAAGAATCAGACTGGACACTACAGTGAAGGGAACAAAGCCTCCTTCTGAGTATATGCTCTGCCTATTATAATTAGTCACTGTAATGCTAACATATTTGTAGTTTCCTTTAATTTCAAGGGAATTACATAAAATGTTATCATCTCCATTTTACCAATGATGGAACAAGATCCAGAGGAATTAGTCATTTGCCTGATGGCACAGAGCCAGTAAGTGGCTGGACTAGGAATAAAACTCAGTTCTCTTGACTCCCAGGCCTGTTTCCTCATGAGGCTGGTGGTCCAGCCATGCTGTCCAATAGAACTCTTAGTGATGGTGGAAATGTTCTGTATCTGCACCATCTAATGTGGTAGCCACAAGCCCAACATGGCTATCAAGCACATGAAATGCAGCTAGTGCAACCAAGAACCTAAATTATTTTATTGTGTTTTATTTTAATTAATTTGAATTTAAATAGCTACATGTGATAGTGGTTCCCATTATTGGACAATGCAGGTAGGGCTTTAATGATAAACCTAAGCTACACAGGGCTTCTAGGTGGGGCTGTTTTTCCATAGGTGCTTTCCCCCAAAGCCATCCCTTCTCCATTCCAAGCCCCAGACCCACGTGAAGCCATTCATGAATAATCACTGGGCGATGTCAGAAACCCTGAAGAGGAGGCTGACCCTAGATATGATCAGAGCCCAAAAGCTGCCCATATGGTTTGATGAGGGCTGGGACCAAAAGGGCCAACTCACCCCAGGGGATCACTGGCACCTCCCAGGGGGCCTCAATTTTCCACATGAGACCCAGAACCTCCAGGTCATTACTTTGAAGGCAAAAGCAAATTTGTCAGTATTAAGCCACTATCACGCTTGGAAATTAATTAGCAGACCGGTCACCTCCCTGGATCATAAGGGAGCAGGCCTTAGGAATGAGAGACAGTCCTTGAGAGAGAAAGGAAAAGGAACGTGGCATTGCCTAGGACAGAGGAAGCACAGAAGAGAGGCCCCAGTGGACTCCAGTCCAAAGTCTATCTTATTTGGTCAATGCAAAGTGTAAAAGAAAAGTTTCAATTCACTGGATTTCCAGTATTCAAACGTGGTGAGATTTAAAATAAAAATCGGCTTTCCTGCTCCTCCTGCAGACTTGGGCCCTCTGGTAGTGCTCACTTGCATTAGCACCAATGCCCCAGAGCCGTGGGCAAGAAGCTAGACGGTCCCGCGCAGCCCCCACCCCGGCTTCCCCACCACGTCCTCTGCACACTCGCTGACCTGACGCATCTGCAGGCGTCCGTGGCTGTGAACCTGGCGCGGGAGAGTGGCTGGGATAACGCCACCCACCGTGCTCGCCTGATGTCTGGAGGCTCCTGGGGTGCGGTGGGGGGGAGGGGGGAGGAAAGGGGTGCCCAGATGGAGTGAGGGCTGGCGGACAGAGCTGGAGCTCACTAGAACGCAGCGGCACCGCCTCCGCACCCGCCTCCTGCCTCACCTGCACTGATACGTGCCAGACATTGCTTGGAACGTCTTGATCTCCAGCCCCCAAAGCCTTTTTCTTCTGGGTTTTTTTTCCAGCACCTAGAACAATGCCAACCCCACAGTATGAACTCAAGAAATGTGAGGCGTTCACAATAAAACGCTCTCCATTCAGAACGCCCCCGTGTGACGCCCCCGGCTGTTGCCTCCGGGCGCCCCTGTGTTCTCTCCTCTGCAGCTCGCGCTCCAGCTCTGCGCCATTCCAGGCCTCCACGCCCTCCCGGGGCTGGCCCGGACGAATGCCGCACCGCACGGCACGCCATTCCCTCTCTGTGTCTCCGCGGGTCCTGGGAGCGGGGTCAAAGTTAGCACCCAAGCGGGAGCCCGGCATACAGCATAGGGCTGCAGCACTTCGCTTTCCCTCCTTTGGTCATTGTCTGTTCACCCGTGATCTCCACGCCAGGGAGACGGAGAGGAGGGAATAACCTAATAACCTTCAAGGACCGTGAGCTCCTTGAAGAGAAGAACCGTGCATTTTCCTTTTGGGAGCCCTGGCATCTACTATAGTCTGTAGCAGAGCAGGGGTTCTCAAGATAACGTCCTGGGTGACCTCATATGTGAATAAAAGGAGAAGCAGTTTAATGAACATAGGCAAGCAGGACAGAAAGAACCACTGGGGGAAGGGAGGGTCAGGCACATGGGTTCCAAGCACTGTTATATGTTTTCCTACCTGAGTTAGCTAATTCACTAATCTGAGCTTCTCTTTCCTGATCCATGAAAAATAAATAGTAGTATACTCCCTGTGGTTGATTGGTACAACCCTTAGGCAATCAGAATGGCCCCTGGCAGCATGAAGCATAAAGATATTTAAGAACATTGACTCAGTGATCCCTGCCATAGGAGTTCATTTTAAGAAATTAATTCAGTAGGGGAAAAAAACCCGTTAAGTGTGTGAAGTTCGTTCAAAATTCTATTCAATAATAAAATACATAGCTAACATGACCTAACTATCCACAGCAGGGACATAGTTACTCGTGTAAAATATTTAAACACAGTGGGCTATTTTTCAACAATAACAATCAGTATTTATGGAAGCTATCTAAGGAACACACATAATCTATGAACCTCAGCGCTGCTAGAGTGTTCCTTTTAAAACCAAACCTATTCCTAGAAAGAGAAATACTGCATGTTCTCACTCACATGTGGGAGCTAAGAAAGTTAATCACATAGAAGGAGAGAGTGGAACAGGCAGTTGCCAGAGGCTGGAAAGGGCAGGAGGGACAGTGAGAGGTTGGTTAACAGATACAAAGTAGAGCTAGATAGGACGAGTAATACCTAGTGTTCTATAGCACTGTAGAGTGACTATAATTAACAACAATTTATTTTACTGTTTCAGTTAGTTGGAAGACAGGATTTTGAATGTTTTCCACACAAAGATATGTTTGAGGTAATGGAAAAAGAAAGCCAGTGGTTGCCAGGGTGTCGGGGGAGGAGGGAGGCAGGTGAGGCAGGGAGAGATGAATAGGTGGAACACAGAGGATTTTTAGAGCAACAAAACCATTCTGTATGACACTGTAAGGGTGAACTCACGACATTAGGCATTTAGCAAAACCCATAGAACTGTACAACACAAAGAGAGAACCCTAATGTAAAAATAATAATATATCAATATTGCTTCATAATTGTAACAAATGATTGCTCCCCACTAATGCAGCATGTCAATAATAGGGGAAACAGTGGATGTGGGTGGGGAGAGGATATGGGAATTCTCTGTACTGTCTGCTCGATTTCTTTGTAAAACCAAAACTGTTACAAAAAAATTAAGAAAAAGATAAAAATAAGAAAGTTAAAATCTGTTTCTATTACTGTCCTGCTCAAAATTATTCAATGGTTAAAAATTGACGATTGGGATTGCTGTGTCGTGTGGTAAGTATATGTACTCATATATATAAAACACCGCCGTACCGTTTTCCTTTCACATTGGAAAACAGTTTGGCATAGGCAGACTTAATCTATTGTGACAGGAAACAGATCAGTGGCTGCCTGGAGACGGGAGTTGGAGGGTGTTGACTGGAAAGGGGCACAAGGAACTTTTGGGGGAGATGGAAATGTTCTAAATCTATTTGGGGCAAGGCACACGTGTCTGTCGAAACTCATCAAAATGCATACTTAAAATGGGTGCATGTTATTATATGCAAAATATACCCCAATAATGTTTATTTAAAAAGAAGAAATATTTAATTGTTCCTCATTATTTCAGAATAAAGTAAAAACGTTAGGTTAGTATACAAGGTCCTCAATGATGTGACCCTTTTAATCCCTCCTACTTTATTTCTTGCTAAAATCCCACCAGTTTTGCTCCAGTCATACTCACATACCTACTGCTTTTCAGTTACCATATTTTTTCATGCCTCTTTATCTCTATAAATGGGATTCTTGCTTCCTGGAATGTGACCCCACCCTCCTCCACCTTGTAATTTACTCACTCCTACTCATCATTCAAGATCAACTCAAGCCTGCCTGGACTTTTCTCCAAGGCTGGGTCCAGTTGCTCTCTGATGTGTTCTCACAGCATCCTGTACCTACCTCTAATCTAATGTTTTCACACTATGGTATCAAAGTTAATGTTCTTGTCTATCTCCCTTGCTGGAATCTTGAAGCCAGGGTCTGTCTTCTTATATTCCTAATTCCTAGCACGGAGCTTGGCACATGTTGCTTAGTAAAAGTTGAATGGATGAATGAATAAATGAACAAATGCCCTCAGAAGGGCATGGTAAGGATCCAATGAGACAAGGGATGTGACTCCCTGCACCCTATTATCTGGGTGTGATTTGGCCCCATAATATGGTTGTGTGGCCAAGACTGTGTCCTCTGTGATCCTCTACCTCCAGCCCAGGGGAAAGCCAGCAAAAAGAAATTTGCCAGTTCCTACCTTGGAATCAGGAAAACAAACCTTCCAAGATGACATGAGCTCCTGGGCACCTTGAGAAACAATCAAAAGAAGCTTGATTCAGCTGACCCACTGAGATGACAGGTGGTAGCTGCGCCCCCCCTGGGCGCAGGACACCTCAAACCACAGTTCCTCACTCCCGCAACATTTTTCATCATTCATAGAATATTTGTTAATTGACTTATGTAACGTAATTGCATTTGCATTTCTAAGCACATCTGTTTTCATTGAATGTACACTCCTCAGTTCCTGAAGGTTCTGACAAGTAAATGTCATCAACACCTGCCCAGGCAGGCCCGAGGTAGCATTGTCCTCACACAGAGACTCCCCTGCCCTTATGTGATGGCATGGAGTTGAGCAGCGGCTTTCTATGATTGTGATCCATTTTTTTCACTCTTGCTGGAACTCTAACAAAATCAGCCAGAATTCTGCCAAACCCTCCTCCCCGTCACCACCTCACTGCTTCACCAGCGTCTCCCCAGCCCCCAGCTCCACCTGTCAACACCACCGCCAGCACGCATGCCCACTGCCTGCCTAGACCTCATTTTCTTGAATGAAGAGAATGAAGGCATTTTCTACCCTATCATCATTCCTTGGCCTTCACCTGCTTTTGTTTTAAAGGCTCTCTCTGTTCAGCGTTAGCCAGAATTCATTAGAAAGCCATCCGGTCTCCAATCCTGCGCTTGGTCATTGATGGTCTTTTTTACTGTCCAACACTGAAGGTTAATCTGGCAAAGTAGATTTCAGTAGAGAACCTTCAACAGATCAGTGCTCAAAGCAAATGGGAAAAACTAGAGGGGAGTGTGGGGGAGGCTAATGGGAGGTGAAAATAATGTTAAATCTAGAGTTGGATTTCAAATCCTCTTTTCAAGTTATGAGAAAAGATACCTTTGTTCATTCATTTATTCATTCTTACAATCTGGCTAGACCTACGGACTCCTAGAAAATAGCCATGTCTGGCCTCATCTCAAATATGGGCCCCGGGCTCTGGCTGTATCAGGGACTCCAAAGTGCCCCATCACCACCCCCAGGCTTACCCTGGAGAGTAATGCTTTGTGGGCATTCAAATCCATCAAGAGCTTAAATATGGTTCTTTTGGGAGAGGGCCAAGAGACAGAATGGCCATTATCAGCAATCTGTTCTCTGAAAAGTCTGAGCCATGTGAATAAACAACCTCACATACTGCGAGTGGGGCAAGAAGGGATTGGAATGTTGGCTTGTATTTTCCTAAAATATCCAATGAACCATGAACCTAAACTCTACACCTGAGGCAAACAGGGAATTGCTATTTTAACAAAGCACAGCTTAGAAAACAATTCGCACATGTTCTGTGACTTGGGCCAGCCCTAGAGAGATTCCTGGCAGCATTTTATGAGTGGCTAACATCAAGTTAAAATCAGCAAGGGTTTTCCAAACACAGCCTCTCTGAGGGTGAAGGGGAGACTTTTCATCGGTCAGCCAGGTCTCACTGCAGTATGCTTCCCCGGCGGGACCTGAGAGGAGCGTCTTCTGTGACATACAACAGAGCTTTTAAGATGCTCTGAAGTATTATTGTCTGATCTAGGCTAGTTCCACCTAGTCTATTGGCATATCTCTCATTCAGGAGGACGAGAGAGAGATGTGCCCCAGGAGACAGGAAACGTGCCAGCTTGTTCCACAGACATCTGAGGAACTCCTTCTTCCGTGTGGCCACCGAGGAATACCAAGGTGACTAAGCCACAGTTGAATGAGGATGGATAGGAAAACAAATAATTAAAATAATGAAGTCAAGTACTGAATAAGGTTTGTATAAGAGAACACAAAGAAGGGACAATTAATTTTGTCAGTGACAAACCTGAAGGAAGGTTTCGTAGAGGGTGCGCTCTGAGCTGTGCTTTAACAGGGAGTTGGAATGTTCTGGTGAGAAAGGAGAGGGAAGGCATGCCAGGCAGAGGGAACAGCAGATGCAAAGGTGTGGAGGCAGGAAAACCCCTGAGAAAGGAAGACTTGACAGCAGTTGGAAAGAGGGAAGAAGATTATTTTTAACTTGGATAAAATTAGAAAGAGATGATAGAGGGGAAATGAGGAACTTATTTTCATAGTTATTTACTTTACCATCATAGTGTGCCATCCAGGTGGAAATGCCCAAGAGATAGTTGGCAAAATGAGCACAGGCTTCAGAGGAGTCAAGGCTATATCAAGGTCAACACCTCAACCAGTGGTGTGCTGGGACCAGCTCACACCAGCTCAAGAGAGCCAACTGATAAATTTTCTGAAATTTTGAAAGCCAGTTGTTAAAACAGCCATTATTAAAATTTAAATCATAAAAATTAAATGCAATTAAATAAGTTATATTTTTAAAAATGTAATAAATTCTCAACCTCATCACTTCCTAATCACTACGCTTTACTATTATCTGTGCTCTTGGGGTTATTTACGTCTGTTTTATCTGTATCGTGGGGAAACCACATAATGGTGGCCTACTGCTGTGTCTTTCCCGACTCCACAATGAGTCATCTACAAAGTGGCCATGGTTGAAACAGGAAGGGAGTCAAGGGTCATTCTCAGACTTCCCACTTGGCCAACTGAGTCAAAGATGATGATGATAACGGAGCTAAGAAATTGAACACAAGAGGCCTAAACACAGGAGTCTGAGAAATTAGGCATCTTCAACCAAACCGTTTGAACAGCCTAGGTAGATGTGGTAGATAGAATTTTTAAATCAATGGCTATGAAATTAACACATCTCTGTTATTGCGAGTGGTCTTGGGTACATGTTCTTTAAGGATATAAGCTAATACCAGGCTGTGCAAGGCCTTTTCCCATCCTTTGCATTTCTCCAGGGATAACTGGTAGTGAAAACCACATGCTGAGCAGGAAGGACCTTTGTCTTTCTCACTTTCCTCAATTTTGAGATGGGGGGGGGGGGTCAGATATGAAGGTATGTGTGTCCCATTAAAGTGTCTGGACCCAACTCTTTGGGTGATGGAAAGCAATGGAGGAATTTAAGCATTGGTGTAATTTACCAGATTTTAGAAAGACATAGCAGGCAGCAAGCAAAGTATGACACGGAGAGAGAAGGTCAGAGGCTTGTACCACGGACCGAGTAAGAGATGATGAAAGCCTGAAATACGTTAGTTGTGGTGGAAATGGAGAGAGGAGCCAGGCATGTGGTCTTCAGAAAATGAAGTCACCAGCACATGCTAGCTAATTAGATTTGGAGGGTGAGACAGGAAGGGAGTCAAGGGTCATTCTCAGACTTCCCACTTGGCCAACTGAGTCAAAGATGATGATGATAACGGAGCTAAGAAATTGAACACAAGAGGCCTAAACACAGGAGTCTGAGAAATTAGGCATCTTCAACCAAACCGTTTGAACAGCCTAGGTAGATGTGGTAGATAGAATTTTTAAATCAATGGCTATGAAATTAACACATCTCTGTTATTGCGAGTGGTCTTGGGTACATGTTCTTTAAGGATATAAGCTAATACCAGGCTGTGCAAGGCCTTTTCCCATCCTTTGCATTTCTCCAGGGATAACTGGTAGTGAAAACCACAAGCTGAGCAGGAAGGACCTTTGTCTTTCTCACTTTCCTCAATTTTGAGGGCCTAGGGCATGCAGGGTAGTGGGGAGAGCTGCTTCAATGAGCATTCAAGGCCAGGGATGAGCCTTCAAGGTGTATAAATTCAATGAGGAACACACAAAAGGTTCAAATCACAGATGCAGACAGGACTAAGGCTACCTGGATAAAGGAGACAGCCCCCAGGGTGTGAGTCAAAGATGATGATGATAACGGAGCTAAGAAATTGAACACAAGAGGCCTAAACACAGGAGTCTGAGAAATTAGGCATCTTCAACCAAACCGTTTGAACAGCCTAGGTAGATGTGGTAGATACAATTTTTAAATCAATGGCTATGGAATTAACACGTCTCTGTTTTTGCAAGTGATCTTGGGTACATGTTCTTTAGGGATATAAGCTAATACCAGGGTGTGCAAGCCTTTTCCCATCCTTTGCATTTCTCCAGGGATAACTGGTAGTGAAAACCACAAGCTGAGCAGGAAGGACCTTTGTCTTTCTCACTTTCCTCAATTTTGAGGGCCTAGGGCATGCAGGGTAGTGGGGAGAGCTGCTTCAATGAGCATTCAAGGCCAGGGATGAGCCTTCAAGGTGTATAAATTCAATGAGGAACACACAAAAGGTTCAATCACAGATGCAGACAGGACTAAGGCTACCTGGAAAAAGGAGACAGCCCCCAGGGTAGTGATGGTGGGGGGGCTTCCTGAAAAGCTGTGAGGGGAACTGGGTATGAGAGGTTTTTCTCAAATCAGAGAGGACATTCCAAAAGAGCATCACCAAGTCCTTGCAGGAGGAAAGATGTGGGATCAAAAGCACATGACAGATTTTCAGCCATGACAGGGAGATTCTAACCTGGTGAACAGAAGGGTCCTGCTGGTGGGAGGTGAGGCTGGAAGGTACATCAGGGTGCTGAGCTCTTTGAGGGATGTGAGTAGGAGGCAGGGTAGACGGGGCTTTAACGTAGATAATGGGGAGCCAGTCAAGGTGTTTGAACAGATGTTTGACTTTGAAGAATAATCTTTTTGGCAGTGGTGTCTGAGATATACATAGACTAGGAGAAATGAGAGACGAGATCGACTAGGAGACAACTGAAAGATGAAGTAGGAATCTGACTTCTATGAAGTCAAGCACTGAGCTAAGGCATTTTTACATCACCTAATGTGAAAGGGGTTATTATTGCCACTTTGGACTTTGAAGAATAATCTTTTTGGCAGTGGTGTCTGAGATATACATAGACTAGGAGAAATGAAAGACGAGATCGACTAGGAGACAACTGAAAGATGAAGTAGGAATCTGAATTCTATGAAGTCAAGCACTGAGCTAAGGCATTTTTACATAACCTAATGTGAAAGGGGTTATTATTGCCACTTTGCAGGTGGTGAAAGAGAATCTTAGAGAGTTTAAGAAGAATACCCTGTGGGTAGCAAAGCCAAGATTCACACCCAGATCTGCTGGATCTCCAAGACTGGTTCATTTACTAAATTAGAGCACAGTCCTAGCAAGAAAGGCCCTGTCTGTACACTAGATTCACCTGGGGAGATTCTAAAAAACATGATGCCCTGCCTGCACCCCAGACCAATTAAATCAGGATCTCCAGGAGTGGGACCCAGATACTGGAATTTGTTTAGACCTCCCTGGGTGAATCTACTGTGCAGCCAAGTTAGAGAACCACATCTGTAAGAGATGTTGCAAAGGAAGACTTGACAGCAGTTGGAAAGAGGGAAGAAGATTATTTTTAACTTGGATAAAATTAGAAAGAGATGATAGAGGGGAAATGAGGAACTTATTTTCATAGTTATTTACTTTACCATCATAGTGTGCCATCCAGGTGGAAATGCCCAAGAGATAGTTGGCAAAATGAGCACAGGCTTCAGAGGAGTCAAGGCTATATCAAGGTCAACACCTCAACCAGTGGTGTGCTGGGACCAGCTCACACCAGCTCAAGAGAGCCAACTGATAAATTTTCTGAAATTTTGAAAGCCAGTTGTTAAAACAGCCATTATTAAAATTTAAATCATAAAAATTAAATGCAATTAAATAAGTTATATTTTTAAAAATGTAATAAATTCTCAACCTCATCACTTCCTAATCACTACGCTTTACTATTATCTGTGCTCTTGGGGTTATTTACGTCTGTTTTATCTGTATCGTGGGGAAACCACATAATGGTGGCCTACTGCTGTGTCTTTCCCGACTCCACAATGAGTCATCTACAAAGTGGCCATGGTGAGGAGGAGTCTTTACATCACAAAAATCGGCAAAAGCTACAAATCAAGTCTTCTCCCCCATCTTTCTCAAAGAGCCATTTGTTAAAAACATTTACCAGCACACCACTGCCATTGGCTATGTAGAGAAGCCCTGTATGGGTGTTCTTAGGGAACCTCACTCAAAACAAAGAGAATAAGGTAGAACCTAAGACTCCGCAAATGGGGGGGGGGGAACTGATGCTAGAAACGGTTTTTCCCTGGACTAATATTCCCCAAAACACGAGGTTTTTGCACTACTCAGGTCCTTTGGGATTGCTACTATTCAAAATAAACCTGTTTTATTTAACTCAATGAATAAGGCACTCTAGCAACAGAAGATATATTTTACATGCACACATAAAAATACTCTGTGTTTATATAGCACTTTCCTGTTAAGGAGCTCACAGCAATTACACATGTTCTCTTTATTCCTATGAAAGCCCTAGGGAGGTAGCTGGTGGTAGAGGAAACAGGAAGGAATGAAAAAAAAAACTGTTAAATTAGAAATCGTGGCATTACGTATACTTAGTTCTATAAGCAATCTTTTTTCTCACAGTGTAGGAAACCCTGACTTCAGGACTATAAAGTGTCTGGCTAAAGAAGATTCTAGAATTGGACTCCCATCACTGGCATTTCTCCATGGGCACAGCCTAAATGCAGCAAAAACCTCCCACTAGCTCTTTTCCTCATTCCCCTGCTATTTTGGTCTCTCCCTAACTTGGGCAGGGCTGGCATCTGCAGTCCAAGCCTGTCCAGCTCCAGAATCCCAGGAAGTTCACCAAAGGGCCAGCGGCAGGAAAGGAGATGCCCCTGCGTGGGAGCAGCAGGCACTTATATTGGGCTGTTCCCCTGTGACTCCACTTTGTCTCTGATGACCATCCCGGGCTCCTCGCCAATGACACCACTGTCCCCTCTGCACCTGCTGCATTGGTTCACTGGGGAATTAAATGTCCTCTCAGCCTTTCCTCAGCACGACCCTGTGAGACTCTGGACAATTTTACACCGGTTTTTTGAAATACAAGGCAGTTCACCTTTAACACTTGGTATCTTCCCCGTTTACTCAGAATTCACCTGTGCTGCAGAGCAGAAGGTTCAAGGTTGTTGATGACAAAAACTGGGGGAGAGAATAAACTGAAGCGTGTGTGTGCGTGTGCACACATACGTTTGCATGCATGTGTCAGAAACAGACAAACTGAGAAAGGAAAGAGAGAAAAAGAAACAGAGACTGAGAGAAAGGAGAGAAGCAAAGAGTTATAGAGGCTGTGGGAGTTCCTGAACGAGGAAGTTATTTTGTTCTGAGATGTTTTGTTTCTAAGAATTTCACTATTTGTTTTTAACCACTTGCAGGGTAGATTTTTAAGGTAAATCTTCCTGATGGGTCACCCTGAGCTCCACACCAGCCAGACCCACCCAGGTGTCCCCTTAACTTCCTCTGGAGACAACCCTGAGAGGGAGGCCACGTCAAAGAGCATCCGGGAGCCTTTGTCTCTGGCCAGATATCACTGGACATTCAGATTGTCAGGACCCAGCCAAGCCTGAAGGAGACTCCACAAATCCCAACAGGCTTCCTAATGGCCACAAAACCGCTACAAGTGTCCTTGTAGCTCTCACCCGGGCTCTTCCTCTCATCAATCTGGGAAGTCACTTCCTAAGAGCCTCGGCTTGGGTGCCTTTGAGGAACTCAGTGGTCCACACTCGACATACAAAACAAGCCAGTTGAGTGGGAACGGCATTCCCTGGGGAGGCAGGAGGCAGGTTTTAATCTTCAAATTCCAGCACAACTTCTGTGGGGCTCAGTTTGCTCATCTGTGAGCTGTCAGGCTGTGAGAAGTCACAGCCATTCCTTCGACAATCCTTGATGGAGCACCTATTAAGTGTCAAGGACTGCGCTGGGCACTGGGGATTCGCGGCTATAAAAAAGCAAAACAGCGCTGCAGACCCAGGCGTCAGTGGTCTTCTAGGAGATGCTGTCCGGGGTCCCTTCCCATCTGATATTCTCTGAATAATCCCTAAGCGGCAAGAGGGCTTTCCTACATCTCCTGAGTTAATGAATTCAGCCCCTACTGGGTAAAGGGATCCGTTTGTTTTCTTTACATTTGAGTTCCCAAACTTAACTACTTTGCACTTGCAGCGTGGGTGTCTGAAATGTTAATTGAGCCTCACCACTGCCCCTGGAGAGAGGTAAGTGTTGCAACCTCTGCCACGATCAAACGCATTTATTTAAGTGCTTGTCTGCCCACGGCTCCCTGTGCACTAAGTCAGAGGCACCGCCCAGCCTTCCAGAAGCTTCTAGAAACCCTGGAGCTTGCCCACATAAAGGACAAACAGCTGAGCAAACTCTGACGAAATGGTGCTGATGACAAATAAAGGAAATGTAAATAAAGAACTGGTGAAGAGGCTATCCCTTGGGCAAGTGGAGGTGAGAGGAACAGAGGAGTTAGCACAGCCCAAGGGACGAGGTGGGGGTCACATGTTCTGTCTCCCTTAGTCTAGGGTTGCCAGGGTCTTTGGTGGGGAAAGGAGAATGGAGAGAACTGGGAAGGGGGGTCGCAGGACCCTGGCCCTCAGTGGCTGCTCCCCAAAGGCATTCATTAGACACCTCTGCAAAGACGCAAAACCCGAGTAAAACCTCTCCCAGGACTTCACTCAGTGACAGGCTCCTTGAACAACCCTCCCCACCCCACCTTCCACACCTCGCATAGGAGACTCTACTGTGCTGACGTCAGGGGAAAAGTGAGTAAGGGCAAGTGTGCGGCTGAGACAAAGAAAGTAGGAAGTGAGTCTGCGAGGCGCGCCCCCACCCCACGTTACCGTGGCTCACTCCATGATTCTGTCAGTTCACAGGCTCTGACATAAAAGGCAGGAAGTTACACACGCTCAACAAAGCTCCTCAGATGTCAGAAAATTAACCTGGGAAATCAGAGCCAAGAGTGATTAAAGGCACTGCAGGCTGAGTTCAAAAACCGCTATGGCATTAGATCAAAAGCCATTCTCTGGGCACCCCAAGCTGGGCTCTGCCAAACTGCACATCCCAAAAGGCCCGGCCACAGAGCCGTGCGCCTGCCTGGTGTGCATTTTTCCTGACGCATGCCTTAATCTGCACTCCAATCTACAGCTTTTGACTCTTCTTGCTATAGGAGCTTGGGTGCCTGCCCTTGGCAAGTCTGCCCCCGGAAGAACAGCTGTGGCCCTGGCTGCCTTATAAGGGAAGAAGATCACACCTACCCTCAGAGGGGGGCCAACAACTGGCCCCCTGGGGAAAACAGGGACAGTCCTTAAAAGGAGAAGAAGGTGAGGCAGCCTGGGGATCCCCGCCCTCCCAGCTAAGAAAACAAGCCACCTCCTAGAGGGTGGAAATGTCAGACCGGAGCAAACCAAAGAATTGGGAGAATCATTATTTACCTGCACAGCAATAGTAATATCCCCTCAATCCTCAGTTTCATTATCTTTATGACAAAGGGGCTGGATTAGGTGTTCTCTATAATACCTCCTAGGTGTGATATCCTGGAGCTCCTGAGCAAGCTTAACATTTACATCAAATGAAATTGTCAAGAGGTTATGCCCAACCCCATCTCACTGTGTCTCCAGCAGTGGGTGTTAGCGGGAAGAGGCTTACCTAATGTCACACATCTGGCAGAGAGCAGATCCTATAAAGAACCCTCATTCTAGTGGCTCCTGCCCACTGCTCTGGGAGGACAGTAGTGGAACAATACATTGTCACTAAAATGCCTAAAAGGACATTTGCAAGAAGAGGCTCAGAGCATTGCTATTCCTGATTTTTGTTTTAATTGGAAAGCAAGTGAAGGTAAGAGGAAGCCATTTCCTGTGCCAGCCTTCTCGGAAGTGGAACACTCTGAGATGTACACCCCATAGTGGTCTCATAATGGTGTTAAAAAAAAACCTCTTCTTGAGTCTACAGAGGTAAAGCTAGTCGTGTTAGTTGGAGAGAAACCTGTGAGAGAGTGTCATTCATTTATTCCTCACTCACAACATGTTCAGGAACCTGCCCTGCCCCTACTGTAAGTGGGATGGTCCTATGGGCCACATGATCCCCACCTAGATTTGATTGGGCCAGAGTCACCAACTGAGAGCATGTCAGAGCTGGTCCTCCACAGGACTGCTGCTGGGACATGGAAAGTGCTGCTAACGTTTCTGCAAGACGGGAGCTGTGCGACCACTGTACTAGCACAGGTACTCCCGAGAAACAGAACCTGAGAATCGTGTATGTATGCACATCATGTATAAATCTATATAAACAGATTCATTACAAGGAATTGGCTCATGTGATTACGGGGGGCTGACAAGTCCCAAGATCTGCAGGTGACGAGCTGGAGACAAAGGAGAGCTGATGGAATAGTTCAAATCCAAAGGCAGGAAAAAAGCTGATGTTCCAGTCCGATGGCTGACAGACAAGAGGAATTCTCTCTTACTCAGAGGAGGACCAGCAAGTGTTCTATTCAGGGCTTCAACTGGTTGGCCCACCCACTTTAGGGAAGGCCATCTGGTTTACTCAGTCTACTGACGCAAATGTTAATCTCATCCAACACCACCCTCACAGAAACACCCGGAATAGTGCTTGGCCAACGATCTGGGCACCCTGTGGCCCAGTCAAGTTGACACATGAAATTAACCATCACAGTCACATAGAGAGGGGCCAGGTCAGCCCAGTGTCCAGCCAGAGCCAGTCAAGACCATGTGACGGAGACTCAGGCTTTCCAGGAAAGCCTGCTTCGAGGGAAGAATGCAGAACATTCTCAGTGAGAAGTGGAATTGAGGGATGGAGTGAATTCTGCCTGGAGCCTTTCAGGACCCATGGGATTCACCTGTGTCCTTCCAATCCCCCTCTTCAACTGAACTGCTCTGAGTGGGTATCTCTTTCTGATAACTAAACCACCCCTGATTAGAACAAGTACGTTGTGGATCTCTTTGAATTCTTTTTTTTTTTTTTTTTGTCCTTTTTGAGACCGGCTGCACCGCGCTCAGCCAGTGAGTGCTGTGAGCGCACCAGTCATCCCTATATAGGATCCGAACCCGTGGCAGGAGCGCTGCTGCGCTCCCAGAGCCGCACTCTCCCAAGTGCACCACGGGCTCGGCCCGATCTCTTTGAATTCTACAATGTAGTCCCATTCTCCTATTCTTGATGTAATGTTCATATCAAGTTGTCACACTAAAACATTTGGCCCTTGAATGTTTTATTCATAAGGATCATATGTCCAAGGGAAGCCAAGTGAGCCAAGTCAGACAAAATTAACAAGCATAAACCAAGGAACGTAGATAGAGCCAACACTGACGTTCTCAGTAAATGGAGTGATTTAAAACATTTTCATGGTTTAACCAGACTGGAGATAGAAAGGCGGCTGGTGGCCCCTGAGAAGGACAAGAGGCTGTCATACTCCAGGGTGTAAAAGAGAGACAAGGATGGTGCTGTTTGCTTCAGTGCTTCAGGGTGGTGCCAGCAGAGTCTCTGTGGTCACTGGCTGATTTCATCCCGCAGTAGCTGGAATGACAGGGATGAATGCTTGGGAAGACGCTGGCAGTGATAATTTAGGAAGGACCTTAACATGACCTGGTCAGCATTTCCAGAGTTAATTATTCCCATCATCACAAACAGCACCCAGTCCCAAATGGGGACCCTGGTTGCCTATGGTTAATGACCTCTTTGACTGCCTCTCCCTGGCTAGAGAATAGTTGTGCTCAAGGAAAAAAACCTCACCACATATAGGTCCTCAAATCTAGAAAACATATCAGAAATTCACTGTTTTTTTTTTTTCTGAATCATTTAATTTTCTTTAAGTTGCATAGGTGAAATGTTTGGTCTTCGGATGGTGCGGATTATGAAATTTCAGCACAGTAATGCTTAGCAACAGAGGCTTTATGGAATACCTGTTCCCCATCTGTGCCAATAACATTTTTAAGGAGATTGGGTTTGATTAAAATATACACGGTAAGTTATGAATCCAACCTTCCCAGGATATATCAAGTTGCATAGTGCGATGAAACACACACCATCCTGGATGCTCTTCCAAAAGAATACACACAGAAAATGCTGTCCTGCCAGAATAAAGGCTCCTTTCCCACCCCGTTCACTCTGTACCCAGAGACCAAACACCCAACAAGCTGAAGCTTGCAGGCCACAGTCGATGGCTCTTGTGCTGCCTTCAGAAGTGCTACACAACCTTTCTTGTGTTCTCCTTCAGAAGGTGAAGTGCAGAGGAATGCCAGGGCACTTTGAAGAACAAAAGAAGGAGCAAAGGGGCAATTTACATGGCATCTTGCTATTCTGCACTGCTGGTAAGCAGTTGGCAGGCTTTCCTACAGGGACTTCTCAAAAAAGAATCCCGAAGGCAGGCTCAGAATTGTAGCCTGGCTGCAGGCCACAGTGTGGCAGATGCATGTATTCACGGGCATGTCACAGACAACACTTCAGTACTGAATTCATGGGCCCAACATGATCTGTGAGACTGGACGCCACATAGCTCAAAAGCAAGTCTTCTGAAAGCATCCTCCAAATACCCGAAGTTGCAATTCCAGAGTTACCATAATTTCACTACCTTGCAAACCATGCTAACAGCATACAGGCAATGGTATATATATATATATATATATATAAAGATGCTATTAATGCTCAAGGGGAAAAAAGAATGATCATAAAGGATTTAGCAGAGCTATAGTCTGACAGTAAACCAAGAGCATTTAGCAGCCAAGCCAGAAAAAGAATGGATTTACAGCTGAAGTCTTTCCCACTTGGGGCTGCAGCATCATTCTGTTGACACTCATTCTATACACATTTATGGTGAGCCCCCAGGTACCAGCCACTCTGCTAGGTCAATATGGTACAAAGTTGAAGGGGAAGTGGCTCCTGGCATTGCGGAGCTGACCGTCTAGCCAGTAGGTGAGATACAGACAAAATGTTTTAAGATGTCTGAGGAACAGCTTTACGGAGAAACATGTTGGCAAACTCTTACAAAGGAGTGAGGGATTCAAGCACGTGGAGCTGGTGAGGAAGAGAATTCACCAGCTGCAGGCATCAGCGTAGTAGAGCTGTTGGGGCCTCATCCAGACCCTCTTTGCCATGGGGGCTGCTCCCATCCCCCAGCTGCTGGGACTACGGCTGCTCACGGCTTTTGGCTGCTCCCCTTCCCTGCATGTTTGTCCTTGGCAGAGCAGAGCACCTCACCGTGCCTCTGGGGATGGCCGACAGCCAGTGACTGGTGCAGTGTATGAAGAGACCACCTCGTCCCGCAGTGGATCAAGCTGAGGCTAATCTCTGTGTGAGGCCCGATTTTCGCTGGGTTCTTTCCCCTGTCCTCTCCTGCTCCGCTTGCTCCCTGGCAGCACACCTCTTCAGTAAGTCACATGCATCCAAACCCCTCTCCCAGGCTTTGCTTCTAGGAGCCAACATAAGACAGCAAGCCTCTGGCTTTCCCTCACGCAGCTGCACAGCTGCACTAACAGGGGAGTCTTGGGGTAGCCTTCCACCTCCTCTATCAGACTCCTGTTCCAGCCCCTTCCATAACTTCCTCTGCTCCGTCCAAACTGCCCCTCACTATTTCCACATCCCACGTCTTGTTTTTGTTCCTCCCCCTGCTAGAAAGCTTACTCTCCACTTACCCATTTCTTTCAAGATCTAACTCAAGTTTTACTTACTCTAAGGTTTCCCAGACTAGACTCTACTTATAACCCTTACATGTGTGTTTTTTTTAGCACCTAAAAGATGTGCCAAAACATATACCTATTTTTATTTTTCAGACAATTAGATCAGAACTTAATCATCCAAATAGATGTTGTCACTTTCAAACCACTCATTTTAGGGGATTAATCACTTCCTCAGTACAGCCACTGCCCATCATAATTTGGGGATTCCTCCTCTGGGTTTGCCTTCAGAGTATGTATCATATGCTATTGAACCTATGGTAGCCTAAAGCAATTCCCTGTCCTTTGAGGTTTTAGGAAATCATTCAAAACCATGACTGGTGATTACAGATTTAGAGAATACATATCTATTTTGTAATTCCACAATTTACACAGCTAGAGCTGTCTCTCGATAGATGAAACCCTTCCTTCCACAATGCTGCCTTAAGTCCAACCAATCCCAGTGATGGCAAATATTTGCCCTGTAAAAGTGACTTTTCTTTCTTTTTGAGACATCTGGATTCATGCCTGATGAGTAATGTAGGTATTGATTCATTCATTCAGCAAATATTTATTGAGCACTTTCCACATGCCAAGCACTGTGCTTCAAGTGAGTCTGTAAAATCAAACAAAACATGGTTTTTACTTACATGGGGCTTAGAGTCTATTGGGTGGAAATTACAAATAAATTGACAATATAGAAGAGTGCAACAAATGCTATGTAGAGAGAGATACACATGGAGTCTGTGGGGGAAAAAGGAGTAAAATTACCCTGGAGCAGCAGGGAAACTTCTGGAGGCTACATTTTGAAAGATGATTAGGAGTTTGCTGGCTGAAGAAGATTGGTAGGTGCAGTGAGGGAGAAACTACTGGTGGGACAGAGACCAGGAGGCTTAGTAACTTGCTCAAGATCACACAGGTAGTCAGTGGCGGAGATGGGATTCAAACCCTCGACTCTGAAGCCCAGGATGACCCCCTAAAAGAAAGCCAGCAAAAGATATGAACAGATACACCACTTAAAAGAAAAGCATGAGTTCTAAATAAATTTACAATGTCCAACCTTGGCACACACCAAAGCACCAGAAAGTAAAACAATAATATTGAACTATTTTATACCCATTTAACTAACAGAAAACATTAATTATCATGTGCAATGCCATCCACTTGCATTACTCAACCAGCATTAATACATATTGTCACATTGTAAATTTGCATACATATTTTGGAAAACAATATAATAATATATATCAAGAGTCACAAAAATGTCCATCCCCTCTTAACCCACCTCTAGGAATTTAGCCCAAGAAAACATTTCAAAAGAACACAAAGTTCATTATCGCAACATCATCTTTAATAGTACAAAATTGAAAACAACCTAAATGTAGAACAGTAGGACAATGATTTGTTACACAGTCATACAACAACTCAATAGAATATTGTATAGTCATTTTATATGATCTTTATTAGGATTATGGAACACCATGGGAAAATATTTTTAAGAAGCAAACTGTCGTATGAAAAGCACACTATTGACATTCATGAGGAATACGGACCAGTGCTTTTGCAAATTCTCAGAAAAGTGGAAACCATTGTAGCATACAATTTCTCCTTTAAAATTCAGTAACTGAAAATGTTAAGTAACCCCTCAAGAGTCTTAATGAATCTATGAACTCAGGATTTGCTTATAAAGCTATAAAAATAAATTCTTGATTGCATTGTATTACATCATTAGGATACTTATCTAAATTTACCTAAATATGCAAAGAAACCACATCTTTATCACTTCAGTAGAGTTCCTTGCAAGCTCCATATGGAAGCACGAAAACTGTATTGAAATCCTGGGCCCAGTCATGGTGGGCCGGGCTTGTTCACTGGCTGTGTCATTCTTACTTCCTTGCACACCAGCTTTGAAATCTAGCTTTTCAAAATCAGACACCTGCAAAATTCTAAATTACTGTGATCTTTGAAGCCCCAAGCAAATAACTGAAATTGAGAATGTCAAATTCAAGAAAGTCAACAGTCTACTACTGTTCATAAGTATACATGTATTACGATTACAACTATTTGAAAAAGTAGACATATGGCCAAAGCTGCCTGGAAACATAAAAAATGAAGACAATTGTATTTGGGTGAAAATATTCCAAGTAATACTTTCCTTGTAAAACATTTTAAAACATTATATTTTTTAATAAAGTTCATACAAATGATTTATTACTCTACCATCACATTTTTGTAGGTTGAACTCTATTGCCTTTAACCCATTTGTATTTTGTAGTCACTTCCTATGACATTGACCAGAGATACTGAAATCAGCAGTGTCTTCATATCCATATCCACTGGTCAAATATACCAGTAGTACTTGGTCCTCAAAGTGGGACTGAAGCTCATTCACCCAAATAAAGAAACATGCCTATGATTCCTGTGACCCTACTGATCGATTTAACAGGAACAAACCACATCCAATGCTTAATCCTCATGGCGCTGGGAGAGAGGGAGCAAGAGAAGCAATATGGACAGAAAGAGGGAAAGAATCATTACGTATTCATGCCAACAGGCATTGCAAGCCAGTTTTCTTTTTCGTGTTTTTCACAGTTCTTAGTGGTTGACTTCCAGAAGTCATTCTGTCCATCGTATGCACGTGCACCAGATATGGGGAGGACAGACTGAGCAGGTGGGAGTAGCTTAGCCTCCACATTAGTATGTGAAACAGTCAGAAACTGAGCCTGATATTCCTCCAGGAGACTCGGTCACACAGGAACATTTAACTGGGAAAGTGTATTGTATTAATCAGCTCAGGCTGCCATAACAAATTACCATCGTTTAGTTGGCTTAAACAACTAAAACTTATTTTCTCATGGTTCTGGAGACTAGAAGTCCAAGGTCAAGGTGCTGGTGTGGTCGGGTTCTGGTGAGGGCTCTCTTCCTGGCTGTAGTTAGCCACCTCTCCACTCTGTCCTCATATGGAGAAGAGAAAGAGACGGCA
Organism: Galeopterus variegatus; assembly: GCF_000696425.1. Lineage (NCBI taxonomy): Eukaryota > Metazoa > Chordata > Mammalia > Dermoptera > Cynocephalidae > Galeopterus > Galeopterus variegatus. The sequence continues at coordinate 126,539 of NW_007728104.1, read as the reverse complement.
GCCTCTCTAGAGTCTCTTCATATAGGGACACTAATCCTATTTGATCCAGGTCCCACCCTAGGACCTCATTTAACTTTAATTACTTCCTTGGAGACCCCATGTCCAAATACAGTCACACTGGGAGTTAGAGCTTTAACATATGAGTATAGGGGCACACAAACCTTCAGTCCATGACAGGTACGCTTTCTGCTTTTGCATGAAGGAAGAACCACAATTGTTTAGGTGCGTGAATTTTGTAATTTGTAAAAACTCATTGTTTTTCCACTTAATATAAATAAAGAACTAATAATAGCGCAAAGAAATTCTGGTGTTAAAAGATAAACTGAAAAAAGCCTAAAGAAACACCAGTAACAGACTAGCAGGGATGGGGAACAGCAAAACTTACCACATTTATTTAGCTTGGATCTTAATGAAAATTGTGAATTTTTTTTTTTCCTCTTTTTTTTTTTTTTTGTCTTTTTCCGTGTCCGGCAACGGATCGCAACCCTCAGTGTCGCCCCCGTACTGGACCGGGACCGGCAACGGGATCGCAACCCTCGGCATTGCTCCCGCGCCTCACTCAGCCAGTGAGCGGGAACTGGTCTGTATGTGGGATCTGAACCCTCGGCGGGAGCGCCACCACGCTCCCAAGCTGCGCACTATAGCAGTGCACCACCGGGCCGGCCCGAAAATTGTGAATTTTTAATGAAACCCAATTTTCACTTTTTAATAATGGAACTCCATAACGTCTTAAAACTCTGGGTTTATGTATTTTTATTATCAACTATATAAATTCAATAAAGAAATGGCGTAAAGTCTCAGGTCAAGGAGAAGGGAGAAAAGAACATGTAAAAATTTTGTGAGTATCAGTACCTCGTCTTTACCAAGCTGTCACTCTATCACTGCAGGGGTGAGGGGTGGTAAGGAAAAAGAATTAAGCCGAGAGATTGCACCTCAGAGAGCTTGAGCTTATACGAACAGTGCTCTTCCCCCACTAAATGACAAACTCAACTAATGAATATCGACCAGGCACATCCAACCTTCATCCCATTGATTCCTCAGATCCGCAGTTTCACAGAGGAAGAAATGGAAGTGCCAGCAAATTAAGTAACCAAGAGAGAGTGTGATGAACATCGTGGTTGACTCCCTGATGTCCAGGCACATCGTGCTAATGTAAAGCAATCAGGCTACTGGGATCCCCTGCCAGGAATCAGTTCAGGAATGCTCCTGGGACACATACCTGCTGGAAGCCTCCTGGAGAAAGTTTTCCTCTCCTGAGAGTGTCCCAGGGAGAGATCTCTATTCTTCCTCTAGCAGGGATGTGATGCCTCCTGCTCCCAATGAGGAAAATGCCAAGGATGACAAAGGGGCAAAGGGGAAAGATGGCATCACTGGGCTACCAAGCCCTCCAAGCCCACAGCCCAAACTCTGGACTGCATATGACATGAGATAAGAAATGTCCTAAATGTCTATGCTAGTATGAGTCATTCTATTTCCTTTTCATCAAAAGCATCCTGGCTGATAAGAAATAGCCAGAATCCAAACTCAGGTCTGCGTGATTCCCAAGCACTTACTCATTGCAAGAGTCCTACAGTCTGAAAGTCTGTCTCTGTACACACAAAGTCCCTGAGGGTTTCCAAGGCAACAGTTGCGTGGCCCTGAAGTCAGACAGACTTGGACTAAATCCCAGCTCTGCCACTAATGAGCTGTGTGATTGTGGGCAAATTACTTCTCCTTTTTATGCCTGGCACCTCATCTGAAAAATGAGGATAGAATGTCACCTGCCACAGCAGGTCATTTTCAAACCAAAGGACATTTCCACACAGTAGGTGCTCAGCGACCGTTACTTCACATGAGAAAGTGAACTGCAGGGTTTTGGCTAGATTCTTGTCCTCAGGCCCTTATGATATTTTAAAGAGAGTGATTTTTATTTGCTCCTGATATATCAAGCCTATGCCAAAATTAAAATATGATGTTTCCTTAATGTGTGTCCCTGTCTGTCCCTGTCTGAGCTTTTGGCTTTTTAATCAGTGACTGCTCTCATTCTTCACTGAAAAAACACTCATTAAGGGCCGGCCCGGTGGCGCACTGGATAGTGCGCCGCTTGGGAAGCGCAGTGGCGCTCCCGCCCGAGGGTTTGGATCCCACATACAGACCGGTTCCCACTCACCGGCTGAGCGAGGCGTGGGAGCAACGCCGAGGGTTGCGATCCCGTTGCCGGTCCCCGGTCCGGTACGGGGGCAACACTGAGGGTTGCGATCCATTGCCAGACACGGAAAAAGACAAAAGACAAAAAAAAAAAAAAACACTCATTAAGAGAAATATTTAAAATGTCACCCATAGTATAATACTACGTAATTAAACTATTTTTGTTTTTTGATATTACTTCTAGCATGTAATAGTCACAAGCCTACAATTATAGTAAACATGTTGTTTACTATTGTTTTTACTTAAATAATAGCACATTTCCCCATATTTCTACATATTCTTTATAATTATTTTCTCTAATAGTTATATTAAATACAGACTAAAGATATAGCACAATTTGCTAAGCATTCCTCCAGGATTTTTATTTTTGCCATGAATTGCTTTCTTATATTTTATCTTAAGATGATGCAGCGGTGAACGTTTTTATTTATTTATCTTCAGTTTCTGTGCCTTATTTCCTTAAGGAAAAAATTTCTAGGAATGGAATTACTGGGTCTAGGGATATAAATTGTCTTTGTGCCTCTTGCCACATAATTCTTTCCAAAAGGAACGTTCCAGTTTGCAACTGTAAACTTTATCTTAACTACTCAAGACTGAAATTGAGTTCCTCTAAGTAGTTACTTGAGCCTTGTACTCAAAATCACTCAAGCCTTATACTTTGGAGAAATCGGTATTTTGATTGCCTTGCCATGGGTTTCAAGCTTTGTAAGTCAAGTTCTGCTTTCTTCCTTCAAAAGTTCCCCCTTGAACTAATTAGTCTTATTTTTCATAGGCTGTGAACTTTTGAAAGCCTATCTGGTTTTATCTCCCTATCTCAGTTCATGAACCCAATTGGATTGATATAGACGCCCCAAGGATGCATAAACGAATCAAGGACATCAGTTTATTTTATTTTATTTTTTTCCTTTTTGTCTCTTTTTTTGTGATCGGCAACGGATCGCAACCCTCAGTGTCACGCCCGTACAGGACCGGGACCGGCAACGGGATCGCAACCCTCGGTGCTGCGCCCGCACCTCGCTCAGCCAGTGAGTGGCCGGTCTGTATGTGGGATCCGAACCCTCGGCGGGAGCGCCGCCACGCTTCCCAAGCGGCGCACTGTAGCAGTGCGCCACCGGGCCAGCCCAGGGCGTCAGTTTAAATGGATGATCAAGCCCAACTTCATACTTCTCTGTGGGAGGCACATTTGTCTGGGAGTGAAGTGGTACAATCACTTTACCCAGATGGAGTAACACTGGTTTCCTCTGGCAAAAGTCTAGGTCCTTGGAAACCAATGACTGCTTCATGGATACCTTGGACATTAACTGGTAAAGTAACTAAGAAAAATGCACCCCATGCACAGTTTGATGTGGACCCCTCCTCACACTCCCGTATAGGAAAAATAACTCCCCTCCTTTGCCCTTGGAGCCGGGAAAGTGGGTTTGGCTATGCCCAGATGACTCTCTCAGGGGTAGAGAAGGCACATGTATTTTTCTCTTGTATTAAGTTTACCTGACTCGAGGGCAGATGTCTCTATGTCATAGGCAAGGTGGTGCACACCCTCTTGGAGTCTCCTAAACTGACTCTGTCAAGCCTGCTGTGAGGTCTTTCCACCTCCTCACGTTCCTAACGCGACCATAAACCAAAATCTAAATGTAGACGCTAAAACACATGACACGACAACTGGGTTCTAGGGCAGCCATTCAGGCGATGCAAGGAACACTTATGTTCATTTTTTCCTCCAGATTATCATAGATATGAAAATATAACATTTAAAAGTTCTGGTAGAATTCTAAAAGTACGTCTAGAGATACTAATGAAGTTACAGGCCCCAGTTTAAGAAATACATCAAGTTCAAGGATCTAGAAACTTTTTTCTGTGAAAGGCCAGATAGTAAATATTTTAGGTTTGGTGGGCTACTTATTTTCTTTGTCCCAACTATTCAACTCTATCAACATAAAAGAAGCAAGCCACAGTCAGTTTGTAAACAAATGGGTATAACCATGTTCCAATAAAATTTTATTAACAAAAACAGGTATCAGATTTGGACTGAGGGCTATAGTTTGGCAGCTCCTGATCTGTGGTGTGAGTGGTAGAATAGGAAGCCCTTCTGACTACCAGCTCTGTATTCTTCCCATCTGCAGTCCGTGTTGCAGGTTTGTGTTTTATTCATCCCATAAGTGTCTGTCTTTACATATCATGGGATTTCGTATGTGTACACTCATTCATTAAATCAAACATGGAATTCATTCAATAAGAAATATACAAGGATTTTGGGCCAGCCCGGTGGCGCACTGCTACAGTGCGCCGCTTGGGAGCGCGGTGGCGCTCCCGCTGAGGGTTCGGATCCCACATACAGACCGGTTCCCGCTCACTGGCTGAGCGAGGAGCGGGGGCAGCGCCGAGGGTTGCGATCCCGTTGCCGGTCCCGGTCCAGTACGGGTGCGACACTGAGGGTTGCGATCCATTGCCGGTCACGAAAAAAGACAAAAAAAGGAAAAAAAAAAAGAAATATACAAGGACTTTAGGGTGCCTACTCTATGCTGAACATGATATAGTTCTGTCTCTGTTAAATACTACCCGAGACTACATTTTTTGGTGATATAGATGAAATTGATTAAGAAAAAAAAAAATCAGACAGTAGCAGGATCAATTTTCAAGAACTTCTGATGAGCAATGAAATCCAGCATCTTCTTTGAAATCTGAGCAGACTCTGCTTTGAATGGCTTCTCTAGCAGTCAGTGAAGAGCTGAAGGCAGGGAAGCTGTCTGATGTAGCAGAGATGTGCCAGGCTTGAAGTTAATTATTGGTATTGCCATTATTCAGCTATGTGACCTTTCCTTGGGTAAGGTGTTTAATTTCTCTGGGACTTGGTTTCTTCTTCTATAACACAAGGAATTTGAGTTAGATGAACTGAATTAGGTGAATCCTAAATCTGCTCAAGCTTTGAACTTTTAAAATTTTTTGTCAACCAATCTATGCTGAGAGCCTGCGATCATGTCAGGAAACAAGCAACTTAGAGACCGTCCTGCTGCTTGTGGAGTTCAAATATACATCCTGTGAAGGTCTCTCGCTTTGGTTTCCCCTAAAACAGGACATTTCATTTGTCTTAGGAACCACAATGATTATAAAGGGGTCCCTGGCTTAAAAGCTCTCCATCCAGTGTGGGAAACAGACCTGCAACTACTAACTGCAATCCAAGGCAAAGTAAAAACAGAAGGATAAGTGCCCCGCTGTGGGCATGTGGGGACCGGAGGTACTAATTCTGACCAGAAGAGGAAACATTTGAGTTGGGCCCTGAGGGATGAACAGATTTTTATAAACATAGAAGGGTGGGGGTGTTGAAAGGCTTTGCTGCTAACAGGGTGTAGCTCGAATGGAGAAATATGGTGGAATATTAGGGTTCTCGAGAAAAACAGAACCAATAGAACATATACACATAAATATAAGAGGAGATTTATTAAGGAATTGACTTATGCAGTCTTGGAGGCCAAGAAGTTGTACGGTCTGCTTGCAAGCTGAAGAACCAGAGAAGCAAGTGGTGTGATCAGTCAGAAGGCCTGAGAATAAGGGGAGACAGAGAGAAACCAGGAGGTGATATTCCCCATCTGAATTCAAAGAATGGGTGTCCCAGCTCAAGCAGAGAAAGCAAATCGGTTCTTCCTCCACCTTTTTGTTCCGTTCAGGCCCTCAATAGATGAGATGATGCCCACCCAGTTGAAGAGGGCCATTTTCTATATTCCATTCACAAATGCAAATGCCAATCTCTTTCAGAAACGCCCTCACTGACATATCCAGAAATAACATGTTGCCAGCTATCTGGGCATCCTTTAGCTCAGTCAAGTTGCCATGTACAATTCACTATCATGGTGTGAGAATGGAGGCATCGCCCCAGAGCCATAGTTCAGAGTAATATCACCCTGTGAGTGGATGTTTTGATTGGATCCTGTTTTTGTTTGTACCAATCTCCAATGGTTCATCAACAGTAGGTACTATATCACATATGCAATGAAGATTTTTTAATTTTTTTTTTTAAACTTTCAGCATGGCATATGGTTTATACTTTTCACTTGGTTGATCCTGCACCATCATGAATCCATGGCTTAAAATGAGGTTTGGTCGAAGTGGAAGAATAGTGACTTTGGTAAACAAAATGACTCAAACTAATCAAAAGAATCACATTGACAAGCAAAGTATAAAAAATGTAGATAAGTTGGTCTACCATTAAATCCAATATTGGCAATTTGGTTTCAGCAAAACATTATCTAACACATGAAATGAATGTTGTTAACTTGAACTCTATTGATATCATTGTCTTGTTTTTATACAATTAGTAAATTTTTAATGGCTGTGTAATGAACATAAGCATATGGAACATATGGCTACATTCATGTTTTTACATTTTTATGTAATGCTATAATAAAAATAGTTTAAGTCAAGACTTGGGATCTGTAAGAATTCTTTTCAAAAGTATTCATTACACAAGTGTTCCAAACATCACATTAAATGAACTTGAAGTTTATTTCTTCATATAACAGATGAAGATGATAACTCTATATTTTACAGAGCTATTAAGAGGATAAGATAAGACAGCAATTGAAAGCAGTCTGGAAAGTATAAAGTTACATAAAGTCAAGGAAGTAAAACAGTATTTACTATAAAACAAGCACAAGTGAGAAAAAGCAAAACAGCTGCCCAGTATCTACCTCTCAGCCTACACACTCAGGGCTTCTGGCAGAACTGTATGTACAGGTAAAGAGTAATGACTCACAACTTAGATGTGTTCCCTGGTTTCCCTGGGGATTCCTATACACGCAGAGGAATTTGACCTGCCTTATTGCATCACTATCTCTGTAAACACATAGCCACTCACGAGTTTACTCAGGGTTCCTCTTAGCTATTTAGAACAAAACCCAGCCCAGGGTAAATGCAGCTGCAAACTCACGAAGCTGAGGCTTTGCAGAACTGTTCACAAGCAGCTGGTGACAGAATATATCTTGAAATGTAAGCTGGAAAGCCTTTTGACAAGAGCAGGTGGGCAAGATTTTCTATAGCACATTCTTTAACATCAAGTGGTCCAAATGGTGTGTGCATTCCCTAAAGCACTGCAAACTGACATGGGCTCATGGAGATGGGGCCTGCAGGACCTGCAAGGAAGGCTTCTGTTTTGCTCACGGCCTGGAGAACAGTGATGGGGAGGCAGGATTCCTGCTTGAAGCTGCTCACTAATAGCCTGGCATCGGTATTTACTAAAGAGAGGGTGGGTCATCTCCACCAATCAGAATAAAGTTTGGATAAGCCAAGCATTAACTAATAATTGCAAGAATGTAAAATATTTGCTCTCTAGCAGAAGTTTTGGAATTCTTTATTCAATGAAAATCAATTCATATTTCTTGGGTGTCCAGAGGAGGCCTTGACTTTCAGCTGCATTATTCCAATAACAGTAAAATTTTCCTGGCTGATAAAAGTTCTCATAGAGCCCAAGAATATTTTTGAATTTTACAACAAGGTTGAATTATGATCTCTAACTTGAGATAGATACCTCTGAACTATTATGCTAAGGGCTTTGCTCAAAGTCACTAAGCAAAGTCAAGTCTGTCATTCTTCTCAAATGCTTGACAAACTGCTCTAGCCATTGCTCTGTCTTCAACCAATATACCCTCCCAATTCACCACAGGTGAGAGTTTAAGTAACTGGACAGCCACCTGCTTCTGGAGCTGTCTGCGCTCACTCATGCACCCTTTGCCAGCTGGATGACAAGTGATCTGGCTCCAAAACCCCACCTTATGGCCGGCTTTCCTAGACCACTTCTGGTACCAACTGTTGCAGGTTGGTAGTGACTCCGGATTCTCTAGAAGCAGACTCTGAGATGCCATTTGGCATACAGTATATTTATTAGGTATTAACAGCTGTGAAAGAGAGGAGGAGGGGTAGGATCAGCCAGAGGGAGAAGTCAAACCAATTCAGGCACAACAAAACTTTGGCCAGCCCCGCGAGGAGCTCTGGAGGGTTGTCCCACATGGGGCTGAAATGGCTAGGCCTTTCTAGCCACTGCAATCAATCACTGGATGCAGGCTGCCCTCAGATGAGGTAGCTGTCCTCAGTGGAGGCAAACCACCAGGGAGCTGACAGCTTGAAGATATCTTCTGACAACTGAGGCAACAAGGCATTCCTTGTGGGGAATTCTGCACCCACCACAGTCCACCCCTCGCACTGTTCAGATCCATTTCTTCATACCCATTTTAGGATTCCAGAGGACATCTCTTCATGAGGAAACTCAAAGGAGGTCTCGTGGAATGAATTATAGCCCCCAACACAGCCTCTGTCATCAAGGACACCATCAATAAGCAGCATGTCCCTCTTCTGCCATCCCTACTTGATTCCTCTTATATTCAGCCACCACATACATTGGCCCCAGTGGCTTAGCTGGTGTCATGACCCAGACTCTCCTCCCTTGGGTATTTGAGTCCCTGGCCACCATGACCTTCTCAAACCAGGTTACAGCACTTTTTCATTTACCATCACAACTGAGCAAGGGAATACCAAGAGACACCCAAGTGTATCACCCGAGGGCCACATGTGTCCCTCTTTGCTTCCATTGTGTAGCAGCCTCCCTATTTTTTCCAGTTGATTGGGATCAATTACCCTTGCCAGGATGATGACTCCTTTTCTGCTGCCCTGTACACAAGGAACCCAAAGTGCCCAGTCGGCTGCCATAGCTTTTTATTGAATGGGATTCTTATTGTGTCCTCTGGCAAAAAGTATGCCCCTTTTGGGGAACATAAACTCTAACCCTGAAGAGCTCAGAGCTGTGGGAATGGGAAGCCAAAAGTACTCCCCCCCACACACACACACACACAAACAGTGGGCTATTGGACATGATGGGAGATGGGACTAGTCACACTTCTACCTTGTGGTTCCCAGACCCATGTATTCTTCCTATTGTGGCCATAGCATCACAGAGAAGTCTTTGATTCAAAGTGTATCCTGGAGAATGGAGCCTCATCTTTGAGGATCATCATCTTTGAGGTGGCTCTATAACTCAGCCTATAACAGATCATCCAAATTATCTACCAGGCGAGCAGCTTCTGAGTAGTCTAGCATATGGTTTGACCTGTGGATCCATGTTCATGGGCCCCTCTCACAACTCTTTGCTGAGAATTGAGTTCCCTGGTCAGATGATATATTGTGTGGGGGTCCTTGCTGGTGATTTATAAACTCTTTCAGTCTTTAGATAGTGGTGCTGAGTGAGAATCTGGTCAAGGAAAGGAAAGGCTATACTTGAAATATGTGACTCCTATCAGAACAAATCTTTGGCTCTTCCAGAAGGAGCCCAATGTGGTAAAGTTGCCACCAAATGGTTGATTCCATACTGAGGGGTCAGAGTTGGTCTCTGGGGCTGGCAGGCTAACATTTGGAAGCACCAGTAATTAAATCAGCCTTAATAAATGTCAGCCCATTCCATTGGGCCAATGTATAGCCTCCTCTCCCACCATGACTACTTCGTCTACATGTCCACTAGGCCAGCACTGAGATGGCCAGTGATCAGATCTGACTGGGTCATTCCATCTACTTGGTTGCTTCGGGCCTCCTCTGTGGTTCTCAGGAGGGCTCTAGCAAATGTTACAAAGATCTTCATACTTTGTGCCCACATTGATAAGTCTACCCATGTGCCTCTCTCCACTCCAAACCCCCAGATCCCCAATCTTTTCAACTTTCTCTTTCTGAGCCTGACCAGCCAACCAGTCCATTCAGTACCACCCAGAAATTTATCTATATTCTAACCCCTGGACATTTCTCCTTCCACATGAAGGATGAGCAGGTGCAGCACCTGAAGTTCCGCCCACTGGGAGGATTTCCCCAGCCACCGTCATTCAAGGCCACCCCGAGTGAGGCTGAAGTGGCAGCTGTCCATTTCTAGCTGGCTCCACGTACCAAGCTGACCCCCCTGTAAACCAAGGTTTGGAGTTTTCCTCCTCTGACAACCAATGGTAAGGGATACCCATAACGTTACTGCCAATGCATGCAAAGGGCCCGAAATTATAAACTTATAAACTTAGGGGCTGGATACGTAGCAGTGTAAGTCACTTCTCCGCCCTATGCCTTTATTTTGGACCTGTATTTAAAAGGTGCTGAAAGAGTCCTCTCTGCTCCATATTTCCCAAGAAAACATGAGGAAGACATCATCATGCCTGCAGAGTGTTTGTGACTTTGGAAGGAAGACTCCCCTCACCCACCGCGTGCACCCCCACACACACCCAGAGAGTTGTCATAGCTGTTAAACTTGGGTTTGGTGTGTCCTGCTGAGATTTCCCTTCAGACTTTGAACAGGAATGGGTGAGGTTCTTAAAAAGAGAGGGAAAGGGGATGGGCTTGGAGGAGGACAGCGTGCTGGAGAGGGATCTCTAGTCTTTTGTGGTTTTATTTTCTAATGGCATTTCAAAAATCCACCTTCCTATGACTTGTGCCCAGAGACTTTCAGGAGAGCCAGGGCTACAGATGATGAAAAAATGATGGAAATTCATTTGGAGAGTCAAATGGAAAAAAAGAAAAAACAAAAAAATTGCCTTTGATACAGGCAATTTAGTGGATTATAATAGCAGAGGGTTGGGGCCGGCCCGGTGGCGCACTCGGTAGAGTGCAGCACTTGGGAGCGCGGTGGCGCTCCCGCCGAGGGTTCGGATCCCATATAGAGACCAGTCCGCTCACTGGTTGAGCGTGGTGCAGGCGCAACACTGAGGGTTGTGATCCCGTTGCTGGTCGCGGTGTGGGCGCGACACTGAGGGTTGCGATCCCGTTACCAGTCACGAAAAAAGACAAAAAAAAAATAGCAGAGGGTTGAAATGTAGAGTTTTTAAAAAGTGGACAGTTCCTGTTCTTACATCTGTAAAGAAAACTATAAAGTCTTTAAATCACTCTTCTGTAAATAGATTACCTTTTGCAGTGTAAACAAACAAACAAACAAACAAATGGAGAGACAAAGCAAGTCAGGACGTGAGGATGTGCCCAGACAGTGCCCTGGTAGGTCTCAGTAGACGGGGCGATGACGGCAGCACCTGCCTGTAGTGATGCCCGCAGGTCGCTTTGCTGCTGGCTCTGTTCATCCTTGTAGTTGGTAGGGTTCCCGTGAAGACCTACACCCAGGCCAGGGTGCAGGTGAGGGAGGACAGAGGAGGATCCATTTTCCTGAATACTTCTCTTCCACACATGGGAAAGTCTATCCCGCTCCAGTTGGTAAAAGTATAATAACCACACTGAAGAGGAAAGTATCTCCACCATCCGCAGACGCTGTGCTGAGCACTCGGGGAAACAAGCAGTCACAGCACATGGGCTGGCCTCTGAGGGGCTGGGGTGAGTCGGTTCAGAGGTGCAGCACCCACAGTTGGCCAGGCTAGCGCTTCTCGGACATTAACATGCGGGAGTCTCCTGGGGTCTTGTCCAGATGCAGACTGCGATTTGGAAGGCCCGGGTGGGGCCTGAGATTCTGCATGTCTAACAGAAATCTGGGTGGCATGATGCCACCATGTCAGTGGAGCCAGCAGTGGACAGTGAAGGGGCCAAGAGAGGGAGCTCTGGGGGCCAGGAGACCAGGAAAGGCTGCAGAGAGCTGGTGAGGCAGGGGTGGGGACTGAATACGGGCGAGGTGTTTATCCCTCAGAGAGGACATGGGACACACTTGAAAAAGTGACCATCCTGAGCAAAGGCCCAGAGGCGGGGAATGCTCTCAGCCTTCGGTGCACAGGTCCTGGCCCTGTTAGAAAGTCCCGTGGTGTGAGGAAGGGGAGAGCCTGGAGAGCTGTGGATGGCTTGGTCCTTTTGGTAAGGACGAGCCATGGAGGGTCCTTAGTATCGTTGTTACTGGTGATGATAAAGGCAGAGTAGTATGGTAGTGCTGAGCAGCGCAGCTTCACGTGGGAAAAACGGAAAACGAGATCCGTTAGACATGATGAAGGAAGTGGGTGACAGGGAGAACATGGGCCCTTTGATAGAAATCACAATGTCACCAGTTGGGATGCGAGGAGTTGGTAATAAAAGATGTTGGAATCTGTGCTGCAGGGGACCTTTGAGAAAACGTATTTTAAAACCCAAAGCTCAAATATTCCATAATGGCGACATGTGAAAGAAATCAGCCACGCCCTACACCCGCTCCCAGAGTTGGGCCCTCACAGGGTAGGAGGACTCTAAGGCTGCACGGCCCTGTGGGATGAGCCACCGGAGCTCCTGCAGCTGATGGACGGGAAGCCGGGCCCAGGAAGCAGAGGGGACATCCTTTGGGTGAAATCGCACACTGGTGGCGAGGCGAGGACAAGATGTGGGCTCTCTCAGCTTCCAGTCCGGGAGTCTAACTCTTTATCAGTCACCCAGAGATTGTTTGTGTTTTCTTTGAGGACTTCCTCTCAGCTGACTCTACCTGCCTGTCCATCTCCCATCCACGAGGCTGAGGCTGCTGGAGAAAGCCCCTGTGCTCTGTCCCCTGTCTCAGCACATGTGCCCTGGCTTCCTGGGGATTTGGAGCAGACCAGCAGAGCCAGCTGCTGCCTCGGGGCTGGGTGGCCTGTCCTGTCTCCCTGGGCTGCTGGCAGAACCACCTCCTGCAGCTGTGTGTGGTTGCTGCTGCTGGGCCCGCCTGCCACCGCACAGTCCTAACCTCAGAGAGGTCCCACCAGTTTGTCCTTGCTCTAGGCTCCTGGAGGATGCTCCCAGATAGGTGCATTGGGTCAGCCTGCTCCTGCTGTGAGAAGCAAAGCTCCTCCTCAAAGTCCTATCTCTGTGGCCCACAACTTTATAACTACCTATGCATAGGGTAACCACCTTGTCCCAATTTGTCTGGGACTGTCCCGGTTGTACAACTGCAAGTCCCACATTCCAGGAGCTCCTCAGACCCAGGCAAACCAGGAAGGTTGGTCACTTGCTTATATGTGAGTTCAGGCACTTCAAAGACCTTATCATAAACTCTCACCATCTGTGAGAGAGGTGTTAGTAGTGTTCCTACAACATGAGAAAAACAATGCTTGTGGAGGTTAAAGGACTTGCCCAAGTTCATACAACTTGTAAGTGTCGGAATCATGATTCAAACCCAAAATCGGTTCTCTAAATCACTGTTCCAAACAGGGCGCAGGTCAGGCCACCTGACTTCATAGAGGCATGTGGCCACCAGATCACCCTCCCCCATTAAGGATCCAGGGTCAGGATCTTCTGGATCTACTTGATAGGAGTCACCCCTCACCCGGGAGCCCTCCCTGGGCACTGAGAGTGTAGAGCTTCTGGAGACAGAGGACGAAGCCCTGCCTTCTAGCACGAAACTCAAAACTCAGACCCACTGTGCAGACGTTCTCCTCTTGGGTTTCACTCCACTGAGCCATCACATTGTCCTTTTCTTCAGTGAAATTCCAGTTCTAAAAACTGAGTTTTTAAAAAACTCAGTTCTTAAAGCAGCATCCTTCCCCTGAGCACTTCCAAACTCCTCGCGAAGCTTCACGGTGCCCCTTCTGCATCCTCCTCTAATTGTTTGCTCCCAGGGCAGCCCCAGCCTCTCTCTTCCCACTGTGGGGTCAGAGAGAGCGAAAAAGAGACCGAGCAGGACATGAGAAGTTCTGTCGTTTCTGTGGGTACTCGGGGAAAACAAAAGGCCACCTGCACAGAGACTCAAAGTGACAATGGAGAAGAGCATCTCATTCATTTCCGCTAAAATAACACTACACTAGACTACGTGTTTGAATAGACTTTTACTGTCTCTTAAATGCCTTTCTAGAGCATTACTGTCTCATAGTCCTCCCAACAGCTCTTTGAGCTAGATGTCCTTATTTTGCCTGTTTTTTTAGAAAAGGAAACTGAAATTCAGAGTGGTTGAATCACTTTTCCGTGGCCAGTGTGTGCGGGGAGTCTGAACGCAGCAGTCTTGAAATCCTCTGGTTATAGAGAGTGCCCCAGAGAGAAAACTTTTGTGCCACTATCACCACCCCCTTATAGGGCTGGGGTTTCATCCATGGCCTCACTAAGAAAGGAGATGGTGTAGTGCCTCTGTCACCTGTCAGCGCCCTCCAAGTGAATGTGAAAGAGGGCGCTTGCCATGGAAACTCAGCTTCACCCGGAGTTTCCCTCAGTCAGGACAACGTGCGGTAGACCTGAACAAGGCAGGGCCTGCGGGAGCTGAGAGAATCTCCCAAACCCCAGCTCTCTGGCACACCCCACTGCAGGTGTGCCTGAGACTCTTCTCACGCTCGGCTTCTCTCCACCCCACCACCTTTGTCGGAAGCTAAACAAGCCCTTACAGCAAATGTTCTGGCTCTCAGAGATTCCTGCAGGTCTGTGGAGGTCCTGGGCTGGGGGTCCAATGGGGGCCAGCTTAGTCATATCCACAGGAGCCCTGGACCATAACCCCCACTTCAAAGAAGACCCCCTCATAATTATTCACGGTGTCCCTGTTTCCTCGGAGGCAACTCATGCCTTGGCCTTTAAGATTTATTGGGCTGTTAAACTGAAAATTCCCATGGGAGGAGCATCTGTATAAAGCTTTTATCAGCCTTTTCATTTCAAGATGTCACCTCTCCCAGGGTGACGGAGACACAAAGGATTACTCAAGCCCATTTCACCTGAGCAGTGAGAGGGCTGGAAGGGGTTAATTCCCAGGTAAATCCTTCAAGAGATCAGGATTCCTCAGAAATAACCCTGAATGAGGTTTTCTCTCAGTTTTACTCTCCAGGCAAGAAAATTACAGAAAAGGAACACAGGTGGTTACAAAAAGAACAATGAGATAATTGTCATGCTTTCCCATCATAAGGTTTATTTGCGCCAAGGACACCTGCCCTTAGAGCAAGCATTTTTGCTGTGTTACAATTTTTTTATCTACAACAATGACTTTAGTCCTGGGAAAGTTTTCTGTTTTTCCCAAGCTTAGCATTTCTGTGTGCAATTCTAAAAAATTAGGCCCTGTAAAATATATATGCTTTATTAATGTTGGTATCCTCCACAAAGGATAGATACATTTTGAAATCTTTCCTGAAGGTAGTTTTGTGTTTTTTTGTGTGTGTTTTTTTTTCATTAAATTTTTATTTTGTCAATATACACTGTATATGATTATTATGCCCCATCACCAACACCTCCCTCCCTCCTCCCTCTCTCCCCTCCC
>NW_007728104.1:105529-107449 GCF_000696425.1 Galeopterus variegatus | reverse complement strand
ACAGGCTCTCTCTGTCCTCTGGCACGCTCACTCCAGACCCGTCGCCATCTTGCTCCCCCTGAAGGTAGTTTTATTTTCGTTTTTGTTTTTGTTTTTTGGTAGCTGACCAGTAAGAGGACCTGAACCTGAGGGTAGTTGATGGGAAAATAAGAGTCTGGAGCCTGCGCACTCTCTACCAAAATAGAAATGAGGGGAAGGGACAATGGAGAGAATGCAGGGGTCTCCCTTTTGTTGAGGCTGCATCCTCTGACCTCTTTGCAGCAGGTTTACAGGTATCTCTAGGAGAGGGACCAGTCAAGGTTTTTGGTTTGCAAGCAACAGAAAACTCCCTCAGTTAAGCTAAGCAGAGAAAGAGTTTGTTGGAAGGCTCTTGGATAAAAGACTGGAATTGGCGAGAAGACTGGAAATAGTTAGGGAAGCTGAGGACACAGTCAAAAACCTACCATACCCACAGCTGAATTAGGAGCCCAGATCCGCAGTCCCAGGAGGCCCCCAAGCCTCTGAACACACCCCTCCTTCCTGCTGCTGCCTCCAGCTAGGGCAGGGTGCAGAGAGAAACGCCTCCAGAAGAAGGAGTGCTGTGAGTGCCGGGCAGATGTCCCCTCCAGAGGGGAAAGTCTGTTTGAGAGGATGAGCTTCACTGAAAAAAAAGCTTTGGTTTCCACCAGATCAGACAGATTTTAATCTCCCAATTCCACTATGAGGCAGTAGAGATGATGCATGGATTTTGAATCAGGCAAACTCAAATTTAAGTCCTGGCTTGGCCACTTCCAGGCTGCTTGATCTTGGACAAATAACTTGACCAGTAAGGGCCTCAGTTTTCTCATCCATTAAATGGGGGTAATATTTCGCATCTCACAAAGTGATTCGGGAGAGTTTTTAAGGAAACAAAAACATATAACAACTGGCCTAGAGTAAGAATTCAGTAAATCTGCTTGCCTCTCTCTACCTTCCATCCCAGATTTCTCAACTGTCATTAGCCCATCATCTCCAGCTTAGGGCCCAGTGAGCACTGGGTCTCTGCAGTGGCAGGAGTATCTTTGTTGGGTGGAGGAAGGTATGCTGAGTTCACAGTAGGATTTCTGCAGCAGTGGAGTACTGGAATTTTAGATTAGCACACACACAGACCATATGACAACTCATGCACACACTGCCCCATGACCTGCGTGCTCTGAGCTGACTCGCTCACCCCAGCAGCCCGGACAGCTGAGGGCACTCCAGGCCAAGTTCATGGCTCTGCAAAGCTGACCATATGAAAGCAAAAAACTGAAGCAGGGGAGGACGAGTGACTTTTCCAGTCTTCATAACTATTTAGACCAAACACAACATTTATATACATTTTTTAATCCAGAAAATGTATTCTTTGCCCAAAGGAAAAAAATTGGGGGTGCCTAGAGAAAAAAAAAGGCTCCCTTTCACATTCTCTCTACAGAATCAGAGTCTGAATAAGGCACAAGCAAATACAGTCTCAAATAAGCCCCTGAAAGCCCTTCCCAGGTGGAACATGTTTGACAGCAAACTGTCCAGCACCGCCTTGTTCTACAAGCCTTATGCTTGGAAATGTGGTAGTTGAACCCCAGCACTGAAGATAAGTGAAATACTGTTGTTTATACATCTGCAGTTTTTAACAGTCCTGGCTTCAAATATTTCATGCAATTGCCCCCACAAAAAAGTATTTGCCCAGGTTATAAATTTGAATTTTAAAAATGCAGCCTGGTAAACATAGGTCCACTGTGTTGGAGGCACCATCAATCCTGGCTTTAACGGTTGGGCTTGAAAAAGACCTTTGTGGAGACTCATTGTGTCCTTCAGGAGCTTTTGGGAAACTGATGTTAACCACTTAACCTTTCAGGATGTTGCTTTCTTTGCAGACCTCTACGCCTAGGATTTTTTTTTTTTTTTTTTTTTTTTTTTTTTTGG
>NW_007728104.1:67454-104556 GCF_000696425.1 Galeopterus variegatus | reverse complement strand
GCTTTAACGGTTGGGCTTGAAAAAGACCTTTGTGGAGACTCATTGTGTCCTTCAGGAGCTTTTGGGAAACTGATGTTAACCACTTAACCTTTCAGGATGTTGCTTTCTTTGCAGACCTCTACGCCTAGGATTTTTTTTTTTTTTTTTTTGTTCATTTTGAGACCAGCCGCACCACGCTCAGCCAGTGAGCGCACCGGTCATCCCTATATAGGATCTGAACCCGCGGGCTCCCAGCACCGCACTCTCCCGAGTGCACCACGGGCTTGGCCCTAAGCCTAGGATTTTTTTTAAAAAACACACTTAGTTTACAGGAATGTCAGTAGTTACTGGACCCCTGTAAAAAATTTCCAACAGAGTAAGTCTCCTGGAGCATTTAGTGGCAGTTTTTCTCTTGGTTTTGATTTCGTTCTTTCTTTTTTTAATTCCCACATGCAGCGTGCTGTGTCCTACCATGGGAATAAGGGAGAGGCAGTGAGGGTGTGTATGAGGCAAGCCGCTGCATGGAAACTCCACTATAGTCTGCAAACCCAAGGTTCACATGTTGAAATCCCAGAAGGCTGACAGCTCTTCAGCCCTCACAGCTTACTTAAGCAGAACTCAAAGGATGTGCTATTTGGGCATCTACTGACTAAAGATACTCACTCCCTTTGCAAGATTCAGTTATCTGACTGGCAACATTTGCCCTTTTTTTTTTTTTTTTTTTTGAGAAAATGGTCCTTTAGCAAAACTCTGCACACAAGTGTGAATGTATGCACTCAATCACCCTTCATCAAGAACTATTTACTTAAGTCTTCTGCCTGCACCTTCTGCATAAATTACCTGGCTTTCACTTGAAATACAATTTAAAATTTACCTAAGTACTTGATGAGGACGCTATCTTAATGTGTGTTTACCAGAAATAATAACAGAAGAAAAATAAAGTGAATAACAGCTCTTCTTTAAGTGGAGCCTAAAGCTTTGGTTCCCCAGGCCAAATGGGTTTTCATTAGAAACACTTTTATCATCATAGCATGTGGTTGCTTAGTAACCTTCCTTATCAATTCATAGTTTCTTATGATTGTCTTATAAGAAGATAGTACCTTCTATCTCCTCCCTTTCAGATGTAATAAGAAAAGATTTTGTTAAAAGTCACTCTCAAGAAATAAACTTTCATTTATAAGCACATCTGGACCACCATTATTAATCCAGTCACTATGGCATGGTCCTACAATCCAATCACCTCTTCAAGGCCCCGTCTTTCAGTTACCATAATAGGATTTCCCACCCTCTCAACATTGTCACAGTGGGGACCAAGTTTCCAATACCTGGAACTCTGGGGGACACAATTTAACTTTCAATGAGTTTGGTGGGGACTTTCAAACCACAGATATATAATAATTAGTGTTATGCTTAGAATGATGGTTCTCAAACTTTGATATGCATCAGAATCTCCTGGTGAGCTTTATAAAAGTACAAAGGCCCAGGCTCTGTCCTATTTCAGAGGACCTGAGGTACTATATTCTTTACAACACACCAGTATTGGAAAAAAATATTAGAGCCTGCAACCATTTGCTACAGAATAACCAGAGCCCAGTAGTTCTCAGATGTTCACCTGCTAACACCAAGCAAAACTAGAGTTATGCCTGGCCTTTCATGAGTAGTGCAAATTCAATGCTTAATTGCAACCATGGACACAGCCACAAATAGGCTCCCAGAGATGCCCTGTCAGCTCATTTATCTGTGTGCTGTGTACACAGACAGGCTCCACTGATAATGTTTGGGTTGTTGCTCCTGGGAGACACATTCTAGAGAAGATGAACGTTAAAGAGAGCAATCCAGGCCATACCAAAGAGAAAAGAAGTTCTGAAGACTCACTTTCTCTGAAGCAGAGATTTCACTTAGCTAATAAAACTAACTGCAATCACAGGGCTGCAAGACGCTGAAGTCCATTTCCAAAAAAGTTGTTGTGGCATTTCGTTCTGCTTTTAGAGTTCAGAAAGCCCCGTCTCTGGAGTAAAGAGTGCATCTGGCTGTACACATGTGACTTGAAATTCTGTGACCATCAGAGATGATTGGGCTGTTTTCTGGAATGGTTTAGAACATTCCTCCATTCTATTGCACTGGGTCTAATAGGGTCAATATAGTTGAGATTCAACTTCTCTAGACTCACACAAAAAAGAAGCAGAAAATGTGGAAAAAGACAACAGAGGCAGAAAATACCCTAGGACCTTGATAGGATTTCTTCTCCCAAGTTAACCTCCCCTGACAAAAAAAAGCAATAGGTTTATTAGACTAGAGTTTTTAATGAAGTATGTAGAAAGCACAACTCACTCTTCCCACAGTTAGAAAGATCCACAGAGCAGACACTCACCACAAAGTTCCCTCTCCCAAGTAGAAGCATCTCTTGGCTCATTCACATCACAAACCACAGGAAGCACAGTTCTGTAGACTAGACAAGAAATAATGCTGGAGTTCCCAGCTTGGTTCAGAGAAGACCTCCTCGAGACTTCATTTCCACACAATCGCAAGTCCCTTGGCTGCAAACCCATCCTGAAGTCACAGCAAGAACCTGGACTCTGAAGGTTTCAATTTTGCAAAACAGAAATAAAGCTTTACAACAAAGTCTAAAAGTGGTCATCTTGTATAAGTAACACTTTTCTTAGCATTATTGTTGGCTGTTTCCATGGAAGGCTGTCCATCAAAATGCAGAAGCAATGGATTTTGCTTCATGCAGAGCTGAGTTTGAGATCTGGTTTCACCATTTGCCAGCCATGTGACATCAGGAAAAGTTGCTTCACCACCCAAACCTTAGTTTCCTCGTCTGTAAAACGAGGAGAGTAAAAGTATCACCCTCATCAGGTTGCTGGGGGGATGAAATTCAATGAGATGATTCTTGTAGCACAGCACCGCATGAAGAAAGTGTTAGTAAGTGTCTGCCATCATTTTGGATCTGAAAGGAAACAAGACCACTCCACACCTCAAGCAAAACTCTCAAGTCATGGGAAAGTTGGTATTTGTAAGAAAGAAAATGGAGGTGTGGGAGGTGGCAGAGGTATCCTAACAGTTATATTTTCTAAAAAAAAAAAAAAAATGCATGGAGACCTTGATCAATTACTTACTGAGCATCTGAACTACATGCCCAGGACTGTCCTTGGCAGTACCGGGGTATCAATACAGTCCTAGAAGAAGTTACAATCTAATTGTATAGACAACTATACAATTGTCTACCTGTATAGACCAAGAAACATTGAGTATAAAACCAAATGATACCTTCAGTGAAGAAAAGAGTAAGAGGAATGAGCTTAGTGAGAATTTGGGGAAAGCTTTTTGAGGGTGATATCGTGGGGAAGGGCCTTGAGCAGTAATTAAGACGCCTTTCATCTCTGCTTACATCAGTCACCCTGAAAAGCCCAAGCCCTGCAGACCAACCCTCATTCCCTTTCCAACTCTACACTGGAAAATCCCGATGCTATCCCTATCCTACAAGACCTTTCCCGATGCCCTCTGATCTCATGATCTGAAACTGAAATCCCCTAAACCTCTTCTCTGAGAGTCCTTGTCACCTTGTCGCACTAACTATGCCTCACTCTCCCCTAAGGAATCTGATTCTCCTCGGTCCTCTCAGGCAGTGGCCCTTTCTCCCACATCCCCTCATCACCCACTGGGCCAGGGTCCTGTTGCCTCCTCCAGCCCCTCCCCCAAACCTCTAACACCATCAGACAGTGCTCACGTCATCAGACCAGACGCCCTGTTGTGGTCACCTGCACAGTTGCTGTACCCATCCCAACTCCTTCAAGATTTTAGCCCTGAGGTGGTTGTTAGTTTCGTTAATAAACACTACTCCTGTGATAGACAGAAAAATGGGCCCCAAAGACATCCACGTCCTAATCCCTGAAACCTGACTATATGTTACATGGTGTTATGGGCTGAACAGAAAATCAGATGTTGAGGTCCTAACCCCCAGTACCTCAGAATGTGACTGTATTTGGAAAGAGGCCTTTAAAGAGGTGATTAAGTTAAAATGAAGCTGTTCATCTAATCTGACTGGAGTCCTTATAAGAAGAAGAAACTCAGACACAGAAAGAGACACCAGGGATGCACACACACACAGGGAAAAGGTCGAGGACCCAGCGAGAAGGCGGCCTTCTGCAAGCCAAAGAGAGAGGCCTCTGAAGAAGTCAAACCACCCCACACCTTGGTCGTGAACTTCTAGCCTCCAGAACTGTGAGAAAACTGATTTCTCGTGTTGGAGCCACCTGGTCGGTGGTATTTGGTGATGGCAGTCCTAGCAAACTAATACACTGGGGAAGGAGAATTAAGGTTGCTAAAGAACTGACTTTAAAATAGAGAGATTCCAACGGGCCCAATAGAAGAAACAGGCATAGACGTCAGAGTGACATGTGAGAGAAGGACTCGACCAACTGTCACTGGCTTTGAAGAGGGAGGAAGGGACCACCAGCCAAGGAATGCAAGTAGCCTCTAAAAGCTAGAAAGGGCAAGAAAACAGATTCTCCCCTGACCTCTTCCCTGACCTCCCCAAGGCTGGATTCAATGCATAGTTTGCACTCACCACCTTGGATTGTAATTATCCGTATACCCAGGATGATAAGTTCTCAGAGACAGAAACCAGATGCTTTTCCATGCCCTGTAGTCAGCACGGTGTCCAGCACAGAGTAGGGACTCAGTTAATGCTTATAAATGGGTGAAGAAATGAATGAAGGAACCAACAGAGGAAGTGAAAGGAAAAAGGCATCTACTAAGCCCAAGGACTTGCAACTTTACATGGTGGTTTTAATTTTTAACCTCTGAACCACTTTCCATCAAAAGAATAGAAACCAGGTGGCCACATGAACACCCAAGTTCATTTAGTACCCCGAGTAAACATCCTGAGATGGCCATTGGAAAGCAGATTGGAGATATTTGCTTAATCCAGAATAGATTTCATTTGGAAATGCTCTCAAGCCTGAAATCATGAAATCTTAGAATTGGACGGGGCCTGTAAAGTCATTTAATTTCTTGCTCTGAGCTTATCCAGACCAACCTGAGGACTAACCTTGGCTTCAGAGCAATATTGTTCACTATTCTGGTGGATTTGTTATTATATTAATTATTTTAAACCCAAATTCTTTAGAACATCAAAAAGACATTGGAAAAGAAAAAGATTTACCTTAAAAGAAGCCAATAAAAATGTTCACTTTCATACATTTTTTGGATTTGAAAAATTCGGACCAAATTTTTGGATTTGAAAATTTTGGACCGAACTGGAAGGCATGGAAGTCAGGAAGTCAAGTCCTGTTTGGCTCCTGTGTGGACTTGTGCAGCCCACAGACCCTAACTGAGTTTTCACCCAGACACTGGAGGTTATTCTACCTGCATTCCCCACTCCCGGCCCTGACTGCCTCAGGAAATGCCTGTAACTACACTGAGCTCCCTGGAGAGTGGGAATGAGCAAAATTACACTGCTATAAATATTCCAGCCACAGTGAGGAACTAACAGTCTCCTTTTGCAATTTTTAAAAAATCATAAGCCACATGATTTGACCCAGACAAACTGAGAGAAATATAGCTGATCGTCCTAACAGTGATGGAACAACAAATGGAAACTTCAAGATGCTTGGCTGCTTTTTACTAGCAAGAAAGTAAAATGCAGAAATACAGAACACACAGCTTCTCTGAGCCACATCTTTGTGCTTCTGATGGTGAATGTTTATTCAGTCAATGAACATTTATTTAGCACCTACTAAGTGCCAGGCTCAGTGCTGTGCTGGGCCAAGATAGATCATGATGATAAGCTGTAGGAGCTGTAGAGACACTCACAGTGTGATGCGGGTGGGGAGACAGATGTACAAACAAATCCCTACAGCAAGTACAGCAAGCACTCCTAAAGATGTATACTACAGTACCTAAATGCTATCTACCAGTATGTCCAGTTCTCCTTCCAGGCAGGGGCAAGTTGCTTTGGTCAATAAAGGTTAGAGAAAAGTATATGGACGGAAGCATTTAATGGCCAGTATAAGGCTCTACAGAGTTTTTATCTCACATCTTGATGATTGTGAAAGTATGCGTTACAATTAAGTTACAATGCTGAAGCAAGACATGAGGGTCAACTGCTCAGGAGAGTCCCCCAAATCCATAGCAAACTTTGCATGAACAAGAAATATATCTTTGTTGTTCTAGAATTATAAGTTTTAGAGAGTGTTTGTTACCTTCCTGTTCTAATACATGTATATACTAAGTGCTTTGAGAGTAAAGAGGAAGGAACTTGATGAAATCCAAGAAACGTTCACAGTGGAGAGGCATTTGAGCTGAATGAAAGAGTGTGGGGAATGATGCGCAGTGTGGCTGGAGTATACGTGCGTACGACATGAGGAGTTTTAATATTTAAAAACACTGAGGCTGAAGAGCAATGAAGGTCATGCTAAGAAGCTTAGACTGATCCCTATGAACTGGTGTTTCCCAGAGGAACTGCGGGCCAGCATGCATATGCCAGGCAACTTTGGTAGTTCTCCAACAGAGATAAATAATGTCTAATCACTTAGTGGAAAAGCATCATTCTCTTAAAATTTTTCTTTTATAACTTCTAATTCCTTCAAGAAGGAAGTTTCCACATGGTGCTCTGTGATGGTTAATTTTTATATGTCACCTTGACTGAGCTAAGGAGTGCCCAGATAGCCAGTAAAACATTATTTCTAGGTGTGTCTGTGAGGGTGTTTGGAAGAGATTAGCACTTGAATTGGCGGACTGAGTCAAGAAGATCCCCCTTGCCAGTGTGCGTGGGCATCATCCCATCTGTTAAAAGCCTGATAGAACAGAAAGGAGGAGGAAGGGCAAATTCACTCTCTCTTCATGAGCTGGGACATCCATCTTCTCCAGCCCATGCACATTGGTGTTCCTGGTTCTTAGTCCTTTAGACTCCAGGATTTACACCAGCAGCACCCCCCATTCCACAGCTCTCAGGCCTTCCAACTTGACTGTTACACCATCATCTCCCCCGGCTCACAGGCCTTCAGTCTAATACTGACTTACACCACTGGCTTTCCTGGTTCTCTGGCTTGCTCCTCTTCTCACTTGGAATAACAACCCGATTCCTTTCAGTGGCCTACAAGGTCCTATAACAACTTGACTTCTGATTACATCTCTGCACTTATTTTATCTCCTTCCCTCATATACTCTACTGAAGCCATATTTGCCTTCTTGCTGGTTCTTGAACCCAACGGGCACACTCCTACCAAGACCTTTGAACTTTCCACTTTCTCTGCCTGGAATGTTCTTCCCAGCATACTTGTGGCTCCTGCCCCCACTTCCTTCAAGCTTTCATTTATGTACTGTCTTCCCAGGGATGCCCTCCTTGACACCAGCTACATTAAATTACAACCCCCTATAAACCTTTCCCCTGACTTATTTTTCTCAATAGCATTTATCACCAACTAATATTGTATACTTTCAAAATATATTTTGTTTAGTACCTGTCTACCCCCATTAGAATGTAAACTCATCAAGGGTAGGTTATTTTACATTTTATTTACTGCTGAGTAATTGCCAGCTCTTACAATGAACAATGTTTGACACACAGCAGGTGTTCAAAAACTATTTGCTGAATGAATGAACACCTATCTAAACTGTACTCATCTCCATTTTTATCAAAGACCTGGCCTCAGGCTTTGAATTGATGAAAAGCATCAATATCTCTCTAGAATCGGAAGTTATGATTTTCAAAGGATAATTTTTAAAAGATAAAATTATGACTTTCAAACAAACATAAAATGAACATGCGTCAGAGATTTTATTTGCCTTATTAATTAATGAGTAAACCAGTAAGATGTTACAACCAGTTCAAAAGAGAATTCAAATAACATACACATGAAGAGGCAGATAAGGAATGCTGAGATAAATTTGCAAATAGATGCAAAACTGATCAGTATCAAGAGGGTAATAAGCAATTCCATTTCATCAGATAAAATTTATTTGCCCTCCTTTTGACAAGAATTATGAGTATTACATAACTGTTTTCTACAACTTCTAGTGTTGTAAATAGGTCAAAGGCAACGAGAAGCACAAATAACCCGAGAGGGTGCAGTAGTCAAGACACCCAGTCATCATGTTTTGCCCATTTCAATGCCTTTCATAATTTCTCCTGGCATATTGTTTACTTTTAACTTATTTAATTCTACAGGGAATATTCTATTTATAGAAAATGGCACTGTTTTTCCACTTATATGAGTAATACTATTGTTTTTAAACAAATTTATTTGCATTTTTAGAACACCAATTTAAAGAAAAACATTAAGAAAGTGTAGACCAGTGCTCCTCAAATTTTACTATGCATATAAATCACCTGGGAATCTTTTAAATGCAGATTCTGATTCACAAGATCTGGGGTGGAGACTGAGATTCTGCATTTCTGGGAAGCTCCCAGGTGATGTCCATGCTGATGGTCCACAGACCGCAACCATGCTGTAAGTGGCCAGGGTATCGCTGGCACTGGGATAAGGCAAAAAATCATATTTTGACTGAAGTTTGGGGAGGCTTCAATAAGCTATTGAGTATGGTTGTCCTGAAAGGTTTAAACAGAGGAGAGACAGGATCAAATTTGCCCATTGGTATTGTTATTATTTTGCCTACAGAAGGAGGGCTGCAAAAGAAGACAATCAAAGGACACTACTTTCATCCTCTGCAGCAGGCACAGGGGGCCCAGAACCTTGACCAAGATACCACCTCAGCAGCTGGGGACTCTTTGTGATTGTGATTCTTATTGTTGTTATTCAAGAACTTAATAGTTTCTTCGTAATCTACCTGTAGCATGGTCACTGCACTACTGATAGATGAGCTTCCTCCGTAACATTTGGTAGGAAATAAGTCTTCATGCCCTGAATCACAGGTGCAAAGAGCAGCCTTCTCCACTTGGATCAATAGACCCTATAAGCGAGAAGGCAGTGACTCAACATTTGGCATATTTGAACTTAATAGCACTCTTTTTGGTTTTAAAATGTGAGAATTTAAGAGTTTAGTGGCTTCTTTAAGTGATTTTTTTTCCTCCATTTATCCAAACGTGATCTCCTAAGAAACCATGCTTTGTGGAACTCTGGAGTACCTATATACCTACCTTTCGTTCAGTACTGTAGTTCAGAACATCCCCAAGGGCAGGGAGCAGAAGCTACCCAGCAAGCAGGCCAACCCACTTGCAAATGTGATTCTACTGGATTATTAATCCAAAATGTTGGAAGCCCCTGGCATGTTAGGTATTGGGGGAAAGCTGTATCAAACAGAATAAGATAATGGGCTAAATACAAAACACTTTATGAAAGCTTTACTGAGGTATAATTTGGATACCATAAAAATTACCCACTTTAAATGTACAGTTTGAATAATTCTAGTAAACTCAAAAAGCTATATAAATTTATCACCTCAATCCATGTTTAGCACATTTTCAACACCCTAGAAAAATTTCTAACACTGCTTGCAGTTTTTTTTTGTTTTTTGCAGCTGGTCAGTAAGGGGATCCAAATCATTGACCTTGATGGTACAAGGTGGTGCTGTCACCAACTGAACCAACTGGCCAGCCCGTAACCCCTGTCTGCAGTTAATCCCCACTCTGTCTCAACCTTAGGCTGCAGTTTGCCTCTTCTAGAAATTTCAAATAAATTGAATCATACGACACATAATTTTGGTGTCTGGCTTCTTTCTGTTTAATGTTTGTGAGTTTCATCATGTTGCTGCATGTTTCAGTAATTCATTTCTTTTTATTGCTGAGTATTATTTCATGGTATGAATATATCACATTTTTTGTCCAGTCGTCTGCTGGTGTAAGTTTGGATTATTTACACTTTTGAGCTATTATAAATAATGCTGCTATGAGCATTCATGTACAAGATTTTGTGTGAATATGTTTTTTCATTTCTCTTGAATACAATAAATACCTAGGAGTAGAATGGCTGGGTTATACAGTTAATTTATGTTTAAGTTTTTTAAACTGCCAAACTGCTTTCCAAGGAGACTGTACATTTTTACATTTTTACCAGCAAAATATGAGGCTTCTAGTGTCTTGAACTTCTCTCTTAACACTTGGTATTGTGACTCTTTTTGATTATAGACATTCTAGTAGGTATGTATGGTACGTCATTGCAGTTTTATTTGCATTTCCCTAATGATTAATGATGATAAACATCTTTCGTGTGTTTTGGGGTTTTTTTTGCCATTCATGTATCTTCTTTGATGAATACGTCAAAATTGTTTAAGTATTTTGCCCATGTATTTATTGGATTGTCTTATTACGCTATAGGAGTTATTTATATATTCCAGATACAAGTCCTTTATCAAACATAAATGATTTTCAAATCTTTTCTCCTAGTCTGTGGCTTGTCTCTTCATTATCCTAACAATGTCCTTCAAAGAGCAGATATTCTTAATTTTGATAAAGGCTAGCCACAGTGTTTTCTTTTATGCATCATGCTTTTCATACTAAATCTAAGAAACTTTTGCCTAACCCAAGTTTACAAAGATTTTTCTCATACGATTTCTTCCAGCAGTTTCACAGTTTTAGTTCTTACCTTTAGATCCATAACATATATTGAGTTAATTTCTGTGTACAGTGTGAGGGAAGGGTCTAAGCATTTTTTGTTGTTGCTGTTATTTGTTTGTGCATATGGATATCCGATTGTTCCAGCACCATTTCTGGAAAGACTATTCTTTCCCCATTGTTGAAAAGATTGTCCTTTTCTCCTTTGTGCCCTTTTCAAAAATCAATTGACCACAAATGTGGAGGTTTATTTCCAGACTCTAGTCTCTACCATTGACCTATATGTCTATCCTTTTGCAAATACCACATTTATTTGATTACTGTAGCTTTATGAGTTTTGAAATCAGATAGGGTAAGTCCTCCAACTTTGTTCTTTTTTTCAAAATTATTTTGGTAATTTTAGGTCCTTTGTATTTCCGTATAAGTTTTAGGAAGAGCCGGCTTTTTTTTTTTTTTTTTTTTTTTTTTTTTTTTTTGAGCTCGATAGTTTTGTTTTATAGAAACAATTTTGTATTTCTTCCATTTCTTTTTTTTTCTGAGAGGTCAGAATCAATCTGACTGGAACAAGAAAGGCTGTCAATAGTTTGAAGTATATAAGGTTGTGCCTGGGATATAATAGGCACTAAAGAAATGTTAGCTTTCCTCTCCCTCCCACACCCCAGCTTTCATTTCCATTAGAAGGTGGAAGTCAGAACAACATAGGTTATTCTAAATAGAAAAGAGAATCATAACAAAGAAAAGATAAATGTTCCGGGGGATGGATGTGCTATCTACGTTAAGTAAATCATTGGACGATACCTGCATGTATTGAAGCTAGATGCTATACTCCACAAATATGTACAATTAAATTTTAAAATAAAATTTTAAAAAGAACAAATTAAGTTTAAGGAAACCTACATCTGCTTCTTACCAAGTGGCTGATCTTAGGCAAATTACTTAACCTCAGTGAGCTTCATTTCTGAAAAATAGAGATAATAATATCTCCCCTGCAGGGTTGCTGTGACTATAAATGTAAAGTGCCAGGTACATGAAAAGGCTTAATAAATACTTTATGGATGAATGGATAAATAAACAAAGAGTTGGTGATTATTCAATGTCTTAGTCTCTTTTGTGTTGCTATAACAGAATGCTTGAGATTGGGTAGTTCATAAAGAAAAGATGTTTATTTAGCTCATGATTCTGGAATCTGGGAAGTCCAAGGTCAGGCAGCCCATCTGGTGAGGGTCTCGAGCTGCTTCAACTCATGGGGAAAGTGGAAGGGAATGGGCATGTGCAATGAGACCAAACACAAGAAGGGACAACCGGCTCGCAAGTCCCATGATAGTGAGAACTCCCTCCCCTTAGATGGCATTAATCTATTCATCAGAGATCCACCCACATGACCCAAACACCTCCCGCTAGGCCCACCTCCCAACACTGCTATACTGGAAATCAAATTTCTACATGAGTGTTGGCAGGGACAAACTACACCTAAACCATAGCACTCAAGCTGTATAACAGAATGAACCAATAACTCCATGGCTTCATAATTTAAAAAACAAGTAAAAGAAAAGAGCTAGTTTCCTGATTTCCTACAGACATTCCTGGTAAGAAACTAAGTTCCCAGACTCTGCCTACTTCTGGTAAAAGGTAGGAAGGGTATTCAACACCCCTCCCACAGGAGTCCTGGTTAAGATTTTCAGAATTCAAGGGTCTGCTTTTCTATTTTTCATGTTCTATATGATGCCCTAGCGGCTTAGCACTTTCTTTAGTCCTGAGCAAAAGAAAGGCTGCTCTTCACTCCAAAAACTGCCAGACTGAGCAAATAAAAATAGAGGAAGTCCAATTAATTTTGAATTTTAAACAGTGAACAATTTTTAAGTATTAAGTATGTCCCATGCAATATTTGGGATGTATATACTTAAACTTCAAAATTTAGCTGTTAATTATCTGAATTCAAATGTAACTGTATGTCCTTTATATTATTTGTCCCATGCTTTAGAGGGCCTTATGCAATATAAACACACCTAAAAAACCCAAATAATATAGGGGCCGGCCCGGTGGCACACTGCTACAGTGCGCCGCTTGGGAGCGTGGCGGCGCTCCCGTCGAGGGTTCGGATCCCACATACAGACCGGTTCCCGCTCACTGGCTGAGCGAGGTGCGGGCGCAACACCGAGGGTTGCGATCCCGTTGCTGGTCCCGGTCTGGTACGGGCGCGACACTGAGGGTTGCGATCCGTTGCCGGACACGAAAAAAGACAAAAAGGAAAAAAAAAAAAAAAACAAATAATATAGTAAAGAAATACATGGGCACTCTGACATTTGTCATGCAGATCTCATGTTCATCAGAGGCACAGCATAACCTGTAACCCTAAACATCCTCTTTCATAACTAAAACATTCTCATAGCTAACACCAATCAGGCCCCAGGGAATAACCTGTCCATCCCTCTTGCTTTTTTGTCCTTGAAATAAAAGACAACTGCATCCAAATGCTGTGAAGGTTTGTGGGTGGGGCCATTGCCAGGGTCCAAGGCAGATACTGCTTCAAAGTGCCAGGAATTTTTGAGTGACAGAAGCACAAAGGGAAAAGACAAGTTGATTAACTTGCCAAGATCTTCCTTTCAGAGAGCATGGATGACATAGACTCTTGCAAATTAAATATCAGTTCACAGTAATGCCAGATGACTTATGTGTGCTCAAGTGCATGGTTCTGGAGGGACTAGTAAATTGGTGGAGCATTCACAACATGGTGACAGAAAAACATTTTGCAATATTAAACAATTCATATGACTCTTAAATTTGTATATTTATAGATATGCACATTCATAAAACTTAATAGTGATTCTTTATGTTGGCAACTAGATAGATGCTCAATGCTAGAAATGCAAATAGATTTATTTCTATAGAATATTTAATAGAATTCAAATATTCGAAATGTTAAATTAAAAACTTAGCTCTATTTAAATTATTTGGATTTAAAAGTTTGGTATTTTTTAATTATAATCTGTAACTTACCTTTTAATTTTAGAAGATCATTTTGACTACTTTAGGATAAAAATAACTTTGAAAATGGATATAAAAATAATTATAAATTTTTATATTTAATTTAATTTAATTTTTAAATTAAAATATATTTATACTTTGTTACCTTCAAATAATTATAACGTATTTTTAATATTTTATATAATTATTATCAAGTGAGCATAAATGATGTGAAAATCTTGATTATAACATAATTCGTGATTGAGCTGAAATAAAGAGAAATAAAATGTATGTAATAATTATATAATAATTAATCATTATTAAGGCCTCTGTTATTTATCCAAACATTGCCAGCTCATCAAAAAATCACTTAGACATGTACAATGATAATTAAATTCAGTCATCTGTGATATTTTTCCAACTATTATTCAAGTAGAAACTACAGCTTAACATGTCATTTTAAATTTTGTTTCTGTTTTGCACAGTGGGCAGACATAATGTATTTTATTCACCAGTTCATTAGCTCTCTTGATAAGTTTTCAGAGTTTGGACGTGTGCGCTGTGGTTCTCTGTCGGGACTTTTGCTCTGGGCTGACAGCTGTCAGGACTGGCCCGCCTGAGCTGTCCCAATAACTGGGGGAGGAAGGACAGCCACGTGATGCTGTGTCTTCCCTGGAGGCAGAGAATGAAAGAGAGGACCAGCGGCTGCTGCCCTTTGTTGTTGGAGAAGTCTGCACTTGTCGCCTGATGAGACTAGAGACTTCTCAAGACCCTGCCGAAGAGGCAAAGTCAAGGTGGTGAAGAGCCGGCAGGTGGGAGCAGACACTGAACTGCAGGGACAGAGCCGGCTGAGCCCTAGGACGCCCAGGGAGGGACATATGTGCACGACACGTTGCAAATGGAGATGGTGAAGTTCTGTCCACCCAGAAATCCTGGCCGGGGTTGAGCCTAAGGCCAGGCGAGGGGATATGATTGGAAGAACAGGTGGAAGGCTGGGAGAAGTCACCTAAAGAGAGCAGACTTTGGAATGATGACAGTCCGCAGGAGGTTTGCTTTCCATAACTGACTAAGTAGCTGTTGACTGGCTCCATATTACGTCATGATGGCAAAACTGTCTGTGAGACCTTCAATTACCTGCTTCCACTGCTAACATTTGGCAATATCCCTTCCTTCAGGGGTGGCCCTTCACCTCTGGCAGGAAGCCCAAGCACTCACCCCGCCACTGGGGCTCTCCCTGCCCTGCCCTGCACACCAACCTCCCCAGCCTCAGCTGCCTGCCCCCACCCCCCACCCAGTGCCTACTTAACTCTGCAGTTACTTGGGGGCTCACAGGTGCTCCCTGTGCTGAAAACACCTACTTGCTGCTCCCTTTACTTGCATCCCCTTCTTGTCATCCCCTTTCTATTTCTGGTGGGTCCCCATGCACCTTCACGACCCAAAACAGTGCCACCTCCCACCCACTGCCATCCCAGAGCAGGACGATGGCCTTCCCTGCGCTCTTCGCACACAGAACGCGGACTTCTGCCCCAACAGTCATCCTTGAGTATGGAACAGGTCACACATTAAAGGGTCTGTCCCCAGGAAACAGAGTGTTTAGGCTCAAAGACTCTTTCATCTTTTGTTGCCAGCATCTGTCATTGTGCCTGGCACATAATCAACACTCAAATGTTTGTTGCCTGAATCGAACGTAATCTCACTTGATCCTCACAACATCAAGTAGAAATCGACATATAATTATCTCATTTGTGTAGATGAAAACAAAGCCTCAAAAGAAGTGAGGTTCCCGGACCAAGGATCTCAGGGCTGTCTCCTGGCTTCTAAGGCCACACACAGGACTTTCTACTAAATTGTGAGTGTTAATTTAAGGAGGTCTCCACAGCGGTGAATTCTGTATAAGAACAAAGGGAATGAGTGGTTCCCACCTTTGGAGCTACAGAGCAATAGCTATACACATTGTGATATTCCTTGAGAACTGTTTTTAACCTTTCCTTTGCATAAAGTTGAGATGGTATCATTAGTTGGGAAATAATTACATAGTACTGAGCACTCAGCCCACAAGAGTCTTGGTTATTTTATTTTATTTTATTTTTTTAATCAACCCTTTACAGGAAGTTGATTTTCATCCAGGTAACTGCTGCAAAATATTTATCCAGGTAAGGGAAACATTCCTGAGCCAATCAGAGGCATTTCTGTGTGTGACTTCACCTACCTCATTACCATTTACTACACGGGGCATGTAATTACCTTCAGGATAAAACACATCCTGTTTCCGCTTGCTCAAACTTTCTGACATTTTCTCTGACTTTCCAGAACTGTGCCAGGAAGTCTCAGTCAGGCAGGCAATGAGGAGACCAGGCTCTTTGGGCTCAAAACCTTGCCTCACATCAAGTTGGGACACAGCCAAATGCCAAGTCATCCTAGAAGAGTTAGGCACACATGAGGTGGGGATGACCCTCAGTCCTTCAGGGAATAAACACGGGGATAGGCAGGGAGCTGGCCACCAAGGAGGAGGCATGGCAAATTATGCCCTGAGGCACACACAGGGCACCCTTCTCTCCCTGGAGCAGACTTGAAACCAGTAACAACTGCCAAAACACGAAGGTGGTGCCTTAGCAGTGACACCACCAGAATCCCTGATAAGCTAATTTTCTATCCATTGGCACTACATAATGAGTAGAAAACATGCTAGGAGTTCTAAAGGGCCAGCCTCAAATTCCAGCTCTACCTCTCTGTAGCAGCGTGACCGTGGGCAAGTTACTCAGCTCACCAAGCTTCTTTCACCATTGGTAACATGGAGATAATGGTACTCACCTCACAACTCTTGTGAAGATTAAATAACACAGGGCATGCAAAGAATAGAGCACAACTGTCTAGCACAGAGCTGGCCGTCATCAAACATTAGTTTTCTTCCCATTCCCCCCCAGGCCCCTGGATGCTAGACAGGGATTATGAGGACCTGCTCAGAGAATGATCCCTTAATCGTCATGAAGGAACCACCAGGATGGGTAGTCACAGAAGCAGGAGTGGCACATTCAGATTCCTATGAGGGCTAGGCAGGGGATGTCACTAAACACACCCAGTGTGCGTGCACGGGGCTGTGACAAAAGGAGAGAACACATCCCATTGAGAGGGGCCTCTTGGGATTATCTTAAATACAAAGGCATCTGGCCTAATGTTACTGGGGCTTCAATTTTTTAAAAGAAGCAATAAATCAAAGTATTTATTTGAGAGTTCCCAATTTTTAAAAGTTGAATCAAATTAAAATAAAAAAATAGTAGTTTACAAGTCAAATAAAACACATTTCCACAAGCTACCAGTTTGCAATCTCTATAGAAGGTAAAAATGCAGATGGAACAACACACCACACAGTGGACTGCACTTGGAAACCAATGCAGATCCTGTGGTACTTGTGCCATTTACTGTGATCTTCCCATACACATATCAATAGTTATTACCACAGATAGATAGCTGACTGTTAATGAGCTCTTACTGAATGTCCGCATAACCTCAACTAATCCCAACAATCCTAAGGATAGGTGTTATTATGATCGCCATTTTACAGGTGAGAAGAATGTAGCTTAGAGATGACCCAAGATCATCTGTTTGTGAACAGGTGGAGCTGAGACCAGCCATCTGTGTACTCCAAACACCAGGTTCCTCAACACTTCACAACACCCAGTGCTTAGGAGAGCTTGAAGAGTTACGGAAAAGAGGCCCAGGGGGAATCCCTGTTGACAAGCTGCTGCCACCATGTCTACTTGGCATAGATTCCTAAGAGTGAGATGTGGCTCCTATCCGGAGGCAGAACGTTTTCAGCCAACGGTCTTTTTGGCCAGAGGTGTTTTCTACTCTACACATTCATCCAGAAAAATGGCTTTAAGTGTGTTCAACCAATAAACAGAAAAGCCTACACTTAAGAAAATTGGGGTCAATATTTGTTATGGCCTTGCAGTCCTGCAGACTAACAGGACATGGGCATGGAGGTGGTCAGCCACGGAGCACGACACACAGCTGGTCAGACCCTGGCCTGCCCACCACCCCTGTCTGCTTCTAACACTCAAGTGAGGATGGCAGTGAATGGCGGATGCCACTCCTGGGAGGCTGAGACCTGTGTGCTATGGGCACGGCCCACATTCCGATGAGCATCAACAGGTGTCAGAAATAAAGTGTCACTGGTACATTCAAGCAACAGAGCTACCATTTCCCATCCACCCAAAATTTTAAAAGATTGACAATACCAAGTGGTATGAATGATGTGGGAGAAATTAGAATTCTCATACACAGCTGGTAGGAATATGAGTTGATTCAAACATTGGGAAACATTTGGTATATTGAAAATGCACATATGGGCCGGCCCGGTGGTGCACTGCTACAGTGCGCCGCTTGGGAGCGCGGAGGCGCTCCCGCCGAGGGTTCGGATCCCACGTACAGACTGGCCGCTCACTGGCTGAGCGAGGTGCGGGCGCAACACTGAGGGTTGCGATCTGTTGCCGGTCACGAAAAAAAGACAAAAAGGAAAAAAAAAAGAAAATGCATATAGCTTACAACCCAGCTATACCATTTCTAGGTATATACCCCTGGAAGAAATGTCCTGTAGGTGCACAAGGAGATGTGTACAAGAGGATTTACTATAACATTAATAGGGATTTTACTATAACATTAATAACAAAAATAAGGGAAGTCATAGATTTTGTGGTATAGTCACACTAGGGAACACTATGCAGGAGCTGAATGAACTAGATTCCTGTAAATCAATATGATTACTTGTTAAGAAATAATGTTAACCAAAAAAAGAAAGTAGCAGGATGACAAGTATAGCATGTCACCATCTCTGTGAATGTTTTAAAAATACACTATGATGACATATAGGGAAAGCAAATAGACACAGATTGGAGGATGCACACTACACTCATGACAGCGGCGACCTCTGGGGAAGGAAGGTGCAGAACAGGACTGAGAAAGAAACAAAAGGGACTTGGACTTTCTCTGAAGCAAGTATGGTGAATTGCGCACATCTGTTTCTTCTGGCTAGTGGGCATAGGGTGTTGTTACATGCTCTGCTGTTTCTGTACTAACAAACTTTTTGTCCGAAATAAAAAGAATGGTGTCACACAAAAGCACCCTCCTGGAAAGCAGTCTGCCCCCGACCTTGGCTGTGCCACCTCGTCACTCCCCACTCTCCAATGGGGGTAGTACACATCGCCTGTCTTCAGGCAGGGACCTCAGCAAGCTGTTCTCCTGGGTCTGCTCCAGTTTGGGGGTCAGTTATCCTGTGAAAGTCAAATGTAACTCACAATTTTAAAAGGACGAAAATCTACCTAGGACACAGAACATTGCCAGCCAAAAGTCTTCTAACTTTCAATACAATCAGAGAAAGAGTTAAACTTCTGATGAGTCAGTACACAATAAAACCCAACATGGCTAATAGGCTTTGAAATCAGACAGACCTGGATTTAAATTCCAGGATCATTATTTACTAGTTTTGAATCATTAAGTAGAATAACTTATCTGTATCTCAGGCTTCTTAACCATAAAATGTGGAAAGGAATATCTTCCTCGTGGGTCAGTTGTGGAAACAAAATGACACACGCAATAGACACTCATGAAAATGACCATATTTCATCAATTCTAAGTCACACTTCCCTCCATTGAAAAATCTCTGAAATCAGGGCCTACTTGCAATTAATATCTTAATAATAATAATAATATTATAATTGCTGGTATTTGTTTTTATTTCTTACAGTGAACCACATGAAGATATGTCTTATAATTAATGGAGTTTAGATTCTATTAAATATGGTAGTTCCTGACCTTTCTGTTTCAAATAATAGCTATGTGTGAATAAAGATAAGTTAGTACTGTTATTAGGCTATCACCTAATCTACATTGCCAACCCTAAGAAAAGTGCTTATAAAAACTTTCCTCATTCTAATCAGTCATACCTGCCTCCCTAGGGAAAAAAATAAATGGGATTTCCTCCACAGTGGAAGCTTTGGCCCTAGACAGGCTGTATCTCTAAATCAGCCATGGACCGTTCACCATGCTTTATGGTTCTCCTGAAGGACTGTTGGGAAGAGAGAGAGGCAGTATTAGTCCATTTGTGTTACTTATAACAGAATACACAGAACTAGGTGATTTGTAAAGAAAATGAAATTTATTGCTTATAGTTTCTGAGGCTGGGAAGTCCAAAGTCCATCTGGTGGTGGCAACAGTGACCCAGGGATCTCACATTGCAGATGGTGGAAGCAGAGAGAACAGAGAGAGAGCAAGACAGACTCTCCTCTTCTTTTAAAGCCACCAGAACCAAACCCCTGACCCCCATTTTTAATCCTTTCACTACTGCATGGTCCTACAACCCAATCACTTCTTCAAGGTCCCACCTTACACTTACCATAATAGGATTTCCCACCCTCTTAACAGCCACAGTGGGGGTCAAGTTTCTAATACATAAAACTTGAGGGATACAACTCAAGCTTCAGTTTGGGGGGACATAATTCAATCCACTACACTCTGCCCCTGGCCCCCCAAAACTTATGTCCTTCTCTCATGCAAACACATTCATTTCATCCCCAGAGTCTTAACTTGTTTCAACTCAAAAGTCCAAAGTTCAAAGTCCCATCTGTGAAATTCAAAATAAGTTATCTACTTCCAAGATACAATGGTATGATAAACATAGGGTACATATTCCCATTCCAAGAGGGAGAAATAGGCCAAAAGAAAGGTATAACAGGTCCCAAACAAGTCCAAAACCCAG
Source organism: Galeopterus variegatus (assembly GCF_000696425.1). NCBI lineage: Eukaryota > Metazoa > Chordata > Mammalia > Dermoptera > Cynocephalidae > Galeopterus > Galeopterus variegatus. Next base: position 84,343 of record NW_007728104.1, on the reverse strand, counting down.
TAGAGCAGACATCAAATCTCAAAGCTGGTGAATCAGGTACCTTGATTCCATGTTCAATGTCCTCTGCATGCTGGTGTGGGGGTTGGGTCCCCAAGTCCTCTGGTAGCTCTGCTCCTATGGCTTTCCTGGTCTCAGATGATACTTTAGCTCTTGCAGGCTGGTGTTGCATGCCGGTAGCTCCACAGGTCTGAGGTCTCCTTGGCAGTCCTGCTCTCATGGCTCCACTAGACATGGCACTTCTGGGGTTTCTCTGCTGTAACTCTGACCCCATGTTTCCACTCGGCATTGCTCTAGCGAAGGTTGTCAGCAGTGACTCCACCCCTGTAACAGATCTCTTCCTGGGTCCCCAGACTTTTCCATACATCCTTTGAAATCTAAGTGGAGGTTCCCAAGCCTTCATAGTTCAGGCATTCCAGGAGCCTGCAGACTTAGCATCACATTGATGCCGCCAAGGCTTCCAGCTTGTATTTCCTAAAGCTGTGGGTCCAGCCACACCTGGGGCCAATTTAGCCATTGCTGGACCAGCCAAAGCAGCTGGGGTGCTGCTGCTAGAAGCAGCTTTCCAAGGTGACCTTGAGCAGTGAGCCTGTGGATGTTGCCTCAGGCCTGTTCTCCAAGACCATTCTGTCTCCTTAGGCTTTTGGGCCTGAAATGGAAAAGGTGGTCCCAGAAGCTTCTGCAATGCCTTCAGGGCCCTTTCCCCCTTCTCTTCATAAGCCCTTTCTTTTGTACTAATCTTCTCAGAACCATTGCATGCTATTTGCTTCTCTACCACATGGCCAGGCTGCAAATTTTCTAAATCTTTATGCTCTGCTTCCCTTTCAAATTCTGACTTCACATTGTGCCTTTGCTGCCGTAACTCGGTATAGGCTGTTACAAGTAGCCATGCAGCTTCCTGAATGCTTTGCTGTTTAGAAATTTCTCCTGCCAAATACTCTGGTTCACAACCCTTAAGTTCCAATTTCCACAAATTCCTAGGGCATGGACCCAATGCAGCCAAGTTCTTTGCCAGTTCACATCAAGGGTGATCTTTGCCCCAGTTTCTGAAAAACTCCTTATTTCTTTCTGATACCTCCTTAGAATGGTCTTTATGGTCCACATTTCTATCAGCATTCTGCTTGCCACCACATAACCAGTCTCTAAGACATTCCAAACTTTCCCTCATCTTTTTGTCTTCTTCCAAGTCCTTCAAACTCCTCCAACATTTGCCTAACACCCAATTCCAAAGCCACATCCACATTTCCAAGTACTTACTATAAGCAACACCCCACTTCTCTGGTACCAATTTCTGTATTAGTCCATTTGTGTTGCTTATAACAGAATACATGGAACTGGGTGATTAATAAAGAAAATGAAATTTATTGCTTACAGTTTCTGAGGCTGGGAAGTCCAAAGTTCATCTGGTGGTGGTGACAGTGACCCAGGGGTCTCACGTTGCAAGATGGTGGAAGCAGAGAGAGAGCAGAGAGAGAGAGACAGACTCTCCTCTTCTTTTAAAGCCCTCAGAATCACACCCCTGACCACAATTTTTAATCCATTTGCTACCACATGGTTCTACAACCCAATCACTTCTTCAAGGCCCCACCTTACAATTTCCATAATACGATTTCCTACCTTCTTAACAGTCACAGTGGGGGCTAAGTTTCTAATATATAAAACTTGGGGGACACAACTCAAGCTTCAGGGAGTTTGGGGGGGACATAATTCAATCCACTCCAGAAGCATATCCGAAGAAAGTATTAAGTGCATGGTAACAATTATAAATGAGCCCCACACTCATCTTCAGATCTAGTTTCTTAATAAGCAATAGAAGTATTTGCTGTGCATTTCTGGGAAATGAGGAAAAATTTGGACAACTTTTGGAACAAAAGTGTAATAGGGAAATAAGGTGTAAATCCTAGGAAATATATATAATAAGAACACATACTATGCTTTATATTTTCAAAGATTTTTCATCTATTTTATTTAATATGATCATCACGTCTTCATGAATTAAGAGAATAAATATTATTTTCATTTTACAAATTATACAAATGAGGCCTGGAGATAAGTAGTTTGTTAAGATCACATGACTAGTAGAAATAAGAGTAGATCTCAGATGGTCAAATTCTCAGTCTAACTTTCTTTTCAGTCTACTTTAAGGGCAACCAAGAAGAAACCACATACAAAGATTTTATTCTCTGGTCTGTTATGACGGGCTTGTATGCCAAATATTTTATTAGGCTTCTTGCTTTTCTGATCACCCTTTCAACCTGTTTCATAAGCAACAACCCTGAATTACCTGTCTTTTTCTTTCTTTCCAATTTATGAACCCATAAAATCATTTCTTTAAGAAATTTGACAATCTGTCATGGCAGCAAAAGCCAATATATTTGCTTTTGTCATATCCCAGCCTGGCAATTTGCCTGTGTCTTCTAGCATGCTCTGATGACATTACTGCTCAACTTATGGTTTATTTCCTTTCAGTCCTGAGTGAATTCCCCTGCCCCATTAATCTCTATTTTCGTCTATACAAGATGTCAACTTGATATCTTATTTTCCATTCTGCCTAACTCACTAGTAACACAGTATTTGAAACAACACATCAAAATGGAAATTGCTCCTAGAATGTGTGGCTGTAAACAAATGTCAAGTTTATCATGCAGTAGTTTTTTTTAATACAGTTTAGATGGGATTAGGAGATACATAATCAAAGCTACGTCTGTGTTTTTATTTTCAAACCAGGAAATTGAGATTCTCAGAATTGCTTAAAGTAGTGATTTTGATCTTCAACTAGATTGTTGCTCTGGCTCATTGCTGGTCATTTATCCATTATTTTCATGTGCAGGAATGACACTAGAAGATTAATTTGTACTCTGTGGAACCTCCAGCCAAAACAGTTGGTTAATAGTAATTACTACCTTTCATTGAATGTTTACTATCCACCAAGTGTTACACAGTACTCAAGAAGATTAAGTATTATTAAACTGGCTTGACAAGTGATGAAGTTGAGATTTAGAGAATAACTTGCCTTAAGACACTCAGCTAATAAGTGGAAAATCAGGATTTTAACTCAAAGCCTATGCCCTTAACCACTCTAATATGAGTTTAATTTGACTTGAATTTTTATCTTTAAAAAGGGGGCTGAAGATTTAGAAATCTGGAATTTCTACTGAATGTTGGGTAGATCTTAAAACAAACCTATTAGTATCAGTATATTTTGGTTTTCATGTATTCAGTCAATTGCTACCATTTTCCTTTATTCTGCTTGGTCCTGGAAATAACATAGTGAGTAACAGCAGATACAGTATCTGCCCTCATGGAGTTTACAGTCCAGAGTGGACACTAACACTAATAGAATAATCATGCAAATATAAACTACTTTAACATCCTGTAGCACATTTAATCCTGTGAAGGAGACAGATGGTACATGTTCAGGAAGATCTGAGTCCTGGAGGCTATGACTAAGGTTTCAGAGTAGGAAATGTTGTGATTAACAGTCCATAAAGCACACCTTTGGCTGTTGCTTCCAAAGCTGAGAAAAGGACAATAATTAGTATCTCCAACCGGCCCTGGTGGTCAGTGCTTTTGAATTGAACCCAGTGTGTCCCCTACTGACTTGGTCCCATAGTAATTCTCTTAGAGCAAAGGACATTATCTGAACCTAAGTATGTCTGAAACAGCACATCCTGTTTTTGACTTGGACATGGAGGATGGTGGAGGGAATGGAGTCCAGGATGACCAGAAGAATCCAAACATGGGTGACTAAGGATGGAGGACTGTCATTCACCAGCAGTGGGGAAGCTGAGAGCAGTAGTGGTTTGGGGGAAACTTGGGCTACAATAATACATTCCGTTTTAGACACAGAGATTTAAGTGATGGCAAAATATCTAAGTGGAAACACCTTGCAGACTAGGGGGAAAAGATAGATGAGAACAAAATTTAAAATTAGGGATAAGATTGGAATTTATCTGCATTCAGTAATAATAACACTTTACGATTACCTAATCGTCATCATCATTATTTCATGTGTATACGACGCATATACACTCTGTTAACTGCTGAGGTCTTAGAACAAGCCTGTGAGGTGGATATTGTTAACATCCCTGTTGAACAGATCAGGAATCTGACACAGACAGTGTTTAAGTGACATGACCAAAATAAAACACGGAGCCAGAACTCAAGACCCAGGCAAGCTGGTGCCCAAGGTCACACCCCCAGCCACACTAATGCCTCCCTAAATGTCATTACAGATTACAACCCACTTGGACATCCTATTCCTCACTTAGTCCTCACAGCAGCCCTACGCAGGAAGCATTGTCATGCTCGTTTCTACAGATGGGAACACACAGCCCTTCCCAGTCACAGAGTTCCAGAACCCAAACCCATGCCTCTGGTTCCAAATTCAGTGCTCTTTCAACCCTACCACAGCTGCCCCTAAAAGCACAAGAGCCCCTGCTTTAGGTGGCAGAGAGGGAAAAGATGGAATTCCCACAGATGTGAGGAGAAAGAGAGGGAGTTGACGGGAAAGAATGAAAAATCAGGGGGAAAATAAGCCAAGACCAGACATCTTCCCTTCTCGTAACAATGGCATCAAATCGTGACTGCCCACCGCTGGGGCAGAACTAAATTTGGTGTCTGGTAAACGCGGGCTGAGGGCCACTGTAAGGCAAACTCCAAGCAGAAGGCCTGCTTCTGGTCCTCGGTGAGCTTATAATCCTGTAGGGGAGGAAGTCGGAGCCTAAACACAGATGAGAATTTCCCAAGGCAGTGTGTGGTCTCTGGGGGAGGAGTGACTCAGAAAAGGGTGGCAGGATCTCAGAGGAGACAAAAGCCACAGTCTGAGCTGCCAGAAAAGGCTTCAGGAGGGAAGATGGGGCCTGAGTACGCTACCAGAGGAGCATTTTATGCTATTGCTTTTCTGTTTATTTTTAAATATGTCCATACTTTTCTCTTGATCCTTTCTAGTCCAAGATGGAAAAAAACAAATTCAAATCCTTTTCTCCCTTCTACCTCTCACTCTCCAGAAAATGAAAGATAAGGACAAATTCTCTAACCACAACATCGAGACGGTTCCTCAATGGCTTGCTGCAGCATTTGAAAGTGCTTGAAGTGAGCCCAAAAGCCCACATTCCCACTGTAAACTCAGTCGAACACTCTCAAAGAAGTAATCTCCCGTTAGAAATCAGCACACCTTGGCTATAGTTAAAGAATCATTAGCACAACATTAGCCATGTGATTCCTGTGTCCTAAGAAAACACTCACCCATTATAATGGGCAACATTTGTGAAAGCGGTTTCCACACCACTGTGAAGAAATCATCTCTATCTGCAAGGTCAGCCACGTCTAAATAGATGCCCGAAATAAAGGCCAGAAGCTTTACAAGTTCCCTTCCTCTCGATGTGGAATCCCGTTTCTGCTGGTGAATGGGGTTTGTATACATAGATTCCATTAAAGGGAATTACATGAGGTCCCTAGAACAGGCAAATTTATAGAGACAGAAAATAGAATAGAGGTTACTAGGGACAGGGGCAGGGAGATACTGGGAATCATTGCTTAATGGGCATGGAGGTTCAGTTTGAGGCAGTGGAAGAGTTCTGGAGGTGGATGCACAACAGTGTGAATGTGCTTAATGCCACAGAACGGTACACTTAAAATGGTAAATTTTATGTTGTATGTATTTTACCACAGTTTTTTTTTTAAAGCAAAGTAAAGGGAATTTGTTTCAAAACGTTTACTGGAACCATCTCTTAAGGACCATGACCAGGGCAATTAACACCATTTTATGACAGACTAGTTTTTAGTAAGCTTTTTGAAAAATACCATAAATGAAAGGAAGGGAGAAAAAAGCCTTCTGAAGTGCATAATAAGAAGAAAAGTCAAACTGTTTGCTAGGAGTCATGGTATAAATAATTCAGGTGAAACATGTCTGTTTCCTGGATTATTTAAGAAACAACCTGTTCTCCCAAACCATTATTCAGCAATCTGATAGAAGCACACTGAGGCTTCTGGGACTTATTATCAGTTTAAGAAAACCATGCCTTCAAAACTATAGTTCAATACCTAGAGTAGGCAAGTTCACAGAGAGAGAAATAGAATAGAGGTGACCAGGGACTGGGCAGATATGGTTTAATGGGAACAGAGTTTCTGTTTAGGATGATGAGAAAGTCCTAATGCCACTGAATTGTACACTTTAAAATGGTTAATTCTCATGTTATGTATATTTTACCACAACAGAACAAAATAAAACGTAGACCATCTCAGCCACTTGCAGTAACAATAAAATGAAGATTCTTTCTGGGGAATTAAAAAAAAAAAAAAAGGAATCCCAAAGAGTAATAAAGAATTGACAGACATTGGCGAGGGGAGGACTGTTCAGCCAGGAATTCCCAAGTGGCCCAGTCCCTCTCACTGGCGTCCTGTCCCCTTCCTCTCCTCCTCCTAAGATATTCAGAGCCCTAACCGGTCATTTTCTCCCTTTCATATTAGCAACCACCCACGTTGAATAAACAAAGCACACAGGATGAGGGGGATGGTGAAGAGGAGGCACATTTCAGAGTTAAGAAAACAAATAGCCAATGAGACAAACACAAGAGACCATGATTTGATTCAGACAAGTTCAGCTACAGAAATAAGTGTAAGACAAGGCGATTGTTTCCAGGTCTCAGTGTTCCAGGGATGGAGAGAGCAAACCATGCCATTTGTCAGAGTGAGTCCACACAGGGTGGAGTCGAAATTTCAGGACAGAAACAAGAAGGGGAGTTAAGGTCCCTTTTCATTAAGCTGTCACTGAGAAAGCCCAGTGTGTGATAAAGCTCTGTTGGATACTGATTAGACTCTGTGGCTTTGGGCAGGGGAGGAAAAAGGATAACCCAAGGAACAGGAGAAGAACTGAGAAAGACGACTTAATACCAGTCATGACAGGATGCCTTCTTCCCAGCTCTAGATGGAGCTAAGCAGAAAGGGTTGGACCAAACCAAACATACAGGCCACAAAGCCACCCAGCCACTCAATAAGAGGCTCCCAGAGGCTGCCCAGCTATGAGCATCACAGGAGGGGTGGAGAAGCAGGGGGCATAGGGACCATGGGGAGGGAGAATGGGCTCTGCCTCTTCAGCACTCTTGGCCATCGGGGGATTAAGAAAGACCCAGATGGACCTTGTCTTTGCATGAGCTCTTCACAGAGGCATAAGCACAAAGACAAGCAGGGCCTAACAAAACCTGTCATGGTTTGGCTGTAGATGGAATCAAAGACCTCGTTGTCTCAATCAGATTAACAGAGCTGCAAAATGAGCTAAATCACACATGTAAGTCGAGTCTTCCCCTTTGGACGCTATCAGAATAAACACTCAGCTCTTTCCTCTTGCGTGGAGTTGCAATCTTGGACGTGCATTCCAGCAACACCACTCTTAATATAGGACAACTTTGCCAATCAGAAATCCATGTGCCTTAATGTCCGTGCCTTTGAAATATCTATTGAACACTGTGAAAAGCAGGGACCATGACCAGAGAAAGAAAAGACAGATCATTCAACTATGAACCAAGTGAATACACTTACAGAATACCAATTATAAGAAAGGAATAAAGCCAAAAAGGAGCCCCAAAGTGCTAAAGGAGTCAATCACAGTATCAATCATGGGAGCTTCCCAGGGAACTGGACTTGAAGTATAATTGTGAGTGTTTGTAATTAAACCAGTAATGCTAACATTAACCACAATTAATTTGAAAGAAACATATTTTTGCTTCTTCAGAGCAAAGGAACAAAAAGTCCTCAGTCGAACCAGTCATATTTTCTTCCTTCTAGATTTTGTTCCTGTAACTGCCAAACTTGGTTTATAATTTTTACTAGAGGATTATAGTTAGCTGTGCTATAATGAAGACATTTATTATTAACTACGTGTCCTACATATTATCAAAATGATAGAGAAAGCAGCAGAGAAAATGAGCCCCTCTCTCTCTCTCTCTCAAATTCACTGAGTACAGTTTTTGCATATGAAAATCATCACTCTGTTACCAAGCAACCACCATGCTTAGCTTTTCTATCTCCTGACGGTTCCTTTGCATTACCTTTAATGGGAAGTCAGACTGGACAATCTCCAAAGTCCTTTTCAACCCTGAAGCCCCACAAGTCTGTAGAGGGGGAGGGAACACAGATTGTCAAATGGGGAATTCTGACAAAGAGCTAAGGGACCAGACAACCCTCACCCTCACCCAACGCCATGTGAGAAGCCCTGACAAGTCACATCCCGAGGGCAATGGTGGTGCCAAGAATTGATGGGGGAGGGTCTGGGCGTATTTGCAAACATGACTTCATGACACATTTCTGCTGCTGTCCACCCTGTCCCCTTCTAACCAGATTGTTTTCCCTGAGGTCTTCCACTACAGAAATTCCATAGCAGTCACCATCTGTGAGCTGGATTCTTGGCTGTAAACCTGGAATAGTAATAACACTGACCTATCTCCCATAGTCGTGGTGAGGGGATTGACTAATTAAGCCCTGTAAAATGCCTTGAAAAATGGACAATAGAAGTTCTGCCTATCTGTCAGACAGAATTCACACTATTCCCTGAGGCCTGACCCAAGGGTGGAGGCTGCAGCCCACGTCACCCTTTGCTGGTATTTTGTCACACTTGGACAAAGGGCTCTGCAGTCAAAGGGCAGCTTAAACCTCACACCCAATATCATGCTTAGAGAAATTCCTGAGAATCAGTCTAGTGCTGATGATTGCCTGCTGCTCTGAATCACTTCTTTCTTCCCACAGATTGGCTCTTTCCTGATTTCTGCTCCCAGATGAACTGAGTCGCACATCTGTTGGGGAAGAGGGAGCATGGTTTAGCCCGGCTTATATTTCCTGGTAACATGGGTGTTCTGATATTCTTTTTACAGTGAGGAATTCCCCTCGAAGCTTCCTCTTCCTAATTCCTCATGTATATCCAAATCTTGGCTCAGATTTCATTTTGATGTTTAACCTTAGGACAACCCCTGCCTAGCAAACAGCTCCACTCAGATGAATCTGGGGACAGCAGAGTGGCCCATCACTCCCCGTGTATACAACTGCCCAGGAGTGTTGTGTGATTGAAAAGCTGCTGTGGTCTTGGTGAAAACAGTTCCCTGCAAATGTCTGGGCTTTCTGCAGATGGTTACTAATCCATACATATCAATGCCAGGAAGCTCCTTACAAAATCATTTTAAAATATATTGGATGTGACAGGTTTCCAGAATTTTTAGAAGCTGGGATCCTGGGTTTAATGTGCTGACATTTGGAAAGACCAATAGCATTCCTGAGCATCTTCCCGGCTCCTTTTGAGTAACTTTGTGATGAATTTATTGAAAAGGATTAGACTTTTCTTTAAAGTTGATGTGACAGAGATAAAAGTAACAACTATAATGAGGAATAAGTTAATTGGGTTTGTAAAACATGTATGTTAATGTATTAAAAATGGTAATTTAACTTTTCACTTAAATCAAAGGAAAACAACTTACTCTATTAAATGAAGGCTTACATTATCTGTTTTAGATGCCTGCGTCACAACTTGGAGTGTGAACCTGCTTTGTGTATCTAACACAAGATGATATGTCCTCTGAATGAATGAAATACCAACTATATAAACCACTGAATAAATATTTAGTGTAATTAATATCTGAATCCCCCAAATCAATGTTTACATCATCATGCTAGCCTCTGGGGATACCATTAACATAAATGGTTTATACCTTGCAGGAGCTAACAGTCCATTGCCTATCTGTTCATTTCCTGCTCAGGTGGCTCACAGACAGTAGAAAGAACTAACTTTAATTAAGGATACAGCAAAGCAAATTGACTTCTTAGTGGACAAATTCATGACTTTGGCCTCATGTGCATAGCACACAATTTAGCTAACAAACTTTATTTAAACAAACAAACAAACAAAAAAGTAACGTTATTCACCCAGGATTGCTTGTCCAATGTCATACAACTAAAAAAGAAAATAGCCTGAACACACTCATATACAATATGGAGGGTATATGAATCAACACTATACTCTTATGTGCATAACTTTTGACCTAGTGAATTACACTTCAAGGAAGTTCTTCAGTAGATATATACATGCATATTTGCAAAAGCACATATACAAGGCTATTCATTGATTTATAGGAGTAAAAAACTGAAACAACCTAAATATCTATCTATAGGAGATTGATTGAATCAATTAGAGTATCACCATACAGTGCAGTACTATACAGCCATTTTAAAAGAATAAAATAGATCTAGATGTAGTGATATGGACCATTCTTCATGATACATTACTAAGTGCAAAGAAAAAAAAAAGGTATAGATTATATTGAATAAGATGATACTATCTGAGATTTTTAAAGGGGGATTAAAACAATTTTGTAAAGAGCTTATTTAAATATATTATACATAAATAAGCATTTAATATATGTACGAATATAAAAAATGTATTATGGAGACATACTTGAATGTACATAGACACATGCAGAAGTAGTAACAGCGTTTGCTTTGAATTCAGGGTCAGGATGAGGAAGACCTACTTTCTCTATAATATGGTATGGTAATGCTTGAATTTTTTTTTTTCAGAATTTTTAAATAATTAACGAGAAATAAGTGACTTGGAAAGATTGTCCCCATGTTCTGTCTCCTACTTCAATGGCTCCTTGTACTCATCTGTGCTTATAGCATCCAGTAGTGTATGTTTGAATACCTCAAGTGGACCCCAAACCACGTGAGGTCAGGGATTATGGCTCATTTGTTTTGACCTTCCTTGGGCAAGTTACCTAAGCTTTGTAAATCTGTTTCCTCAATGGTAAAATGGAGATAATAATAGTGGTAGCTGATATTTATTAAGTGATTACCACAGGGCCAGGCTTGTGCTTAGTGCTTTTGACAAGAATTATTTCATCTAATCTAAAAACAGCCCCATCTAATATGTATTATTGCTATCATTCCCATTTTATAAATGCAGAAAGACACTTATATCACAAAACTAATAAATGGAGAAGCCAGGCTTCATCTGTTTCCAGAATCCATGTACTTATAGGGTTGTGGTAAGAGGTGAGAAAGTGCACATGAAGGTTTGGCACTGTCCGGTCCTCAGTAAGTGCTTAGAAAATGCTAGAAATGATCACTGGTGCTGTTATTTCTTCCCTACCAGGAAACTCGTCCTGCCATTGAAAACATGCACTTAAAAGAACAGAACAAAGTGGGTTTGTCCTGAAATAACTGATGAGATTTTAGCAGGGGCAGGGCCACATCTAGAGTTCAAAAGTGTGGAAGCATCTCTCATCTTTTCACCAAGAGTGAACTGCCATGGGAGGTCATTAGGGAAAGTACAGTAGCAGGGTGTGTTTTTCTCCTTTGGGATACAATGACTTTACTACTATTAATAACAGATGTGGCCAGGCAATTACAGACTAGAGATGGGTAATCACATCTTGCATTTTTAACGTTTAATCTGATCACCTCTAGGGTCAAGGAATTACACAGCTGTCATGATGACTAAAGTCTGTCTTGTGACACACCATTTGTGAACCAGAGTTCAAGCCTTAGAGGTCTGAAACGTGGTGTATCTTTGTTCTGCAGTGTGTGTGTGTGACTTATTTTTTTGTGCATGTATAAGCTGCTCCAAAGCTCAGCTTGGGGGGGGGGGCGGGGGCGGGGAGACAGGGGGCCCTGTTAATCTGGCTCCCTCTCAAATGTATTTGGTAAATGTTTCCTTTGAGGAAAAGGGGAAGTCAGGAGGTCTGTATTCTGCTTTGAGCTCTGCTACAATTCCCTTCACAATTAGGCTTTTGCTCATTTGCAAAATTAGGGCAATCTCACAATATTTACTTATTTGTTCCCTCCAAAAAACTGAGCTCTCCCTAAATACAGAAACTCTTCTATCAATAATTGAATTCTCAGTGTCTAAAATAATGTCTGGCACATAGCAGACCCTCAATAAACACTAAGCAAATGAATGAATGACAGTTTCGTCTGGCTACAGCATAGCATGCTTCCATAAAATCATAATCTAGCGCGTTGAATTGATTCCAGTGCTGTCAGCTTTCTTATTTTTCTCTGCCCACTACTGGGACACCTTCATGAACATTTCCACCAGAATGTAAGTACTGTGTACAAAAGGAGATCATTTGCCACTTTCTATATTTTCTTCCTCTCTAGCAGTATTGGAAATGGTCTGGATGAGAAAGAAACTGAAAGCATTAATGTGAGTGGGTGTCAGTCATCTGCTGGTTTTATTTATGCAGGGTGTGCCTGTCAACCACTCCCATCATAAACTGAGAACTGGCCACCCATAGCACCTGTCACCAAGGTCTCAATACTCTGTCCTCTTGCTGAGATAAGTTGAAGAGAGGCCACTAGCTAACAATGTCTGAAAGCTTCAGGTGATATGACAATCATTCCAGATCTAGAAGGGGAAATGACTCGGGGAGGACATTCTGAGTTTTTGTTTGTTTTCATGTGCATCCACCGGGGTTCTTGGTTGTAAATAACACAAACTCTGGCCAATGGAAGCAGAAGAGTAATTTATTGTAAGGATTTCAGATACCACAGAACAGGAGAATACCACCACTGGTTCTACCACCACGCCTGCTAGATACTGCCTGCCTCTGGAGACTCGACTACCAGGATGAAGTTTAACTTGTCTCTTTGTCTTTGTTCCACCTGATCAAGATTCAAAGTTCCAAACAGGAGAATCTGATTGGCCGAGCCAGGTCACACATCCCAGCCCTAGCTGTCAGGGGTTAGGAGACAGAGGATCTGGCTCGCTTATGCTCCACGGTGGGAGAGTCCACCAAATAGAAAGGAGGTTTGCATGCTTTCTATTGCAGAAAAAATGACGAGTGTCCGCTACATCACAGCTCAATAATGTGGCATCTTTATGCTTTGATAATACATCATTTATAAAGATGGGTAAAACCCAGTCTCTGTATTTACAAACCCAGCGCCCTAAGTGGGGCAGACTTATGATTAACACACAAAAGATTGTTAGGAATTCTCGCTCTAAAGGCTGAAAAAATTACCAGCCAAAATTTAAACGGCAGCTTCCTGACACTTTACCCATAGCAATTCTAAAAGTTATGGTTGAACACCAAGTGCTACTGTCATGTCACAGGTTTCCTGCTGTCAGCATGAATTAACCCAAGGGGACTTTCGATTCTTGCTCAGGTTTCCATTCCCTTCCTAACCCTTCCCACCTCAAAAGAGCAAGATGACTCCAGGCTTTGCTCCTTCTTAGTCCAGTGGTTAGTCCGGAACTTCAGGGACATGGCCTCAGACCTTGGCCCCGGCTCCCCTGCGGAAGCACCTCTGGGATGAGCCAGCTCAGCCTCCAGCTTAAGGGAGGCTGGGAGCTGAGTAGAGAAGGGACAGGATCCGTGCTGGAAGGGGAAACTCTTCTTGGTCAATAATGGTGAATCTCAAGGCAGTAAACAGGCCTGAGGCCTGCAGAGGAGCTGGCCTGACTGCAGAGGACAAAAGCAGAGGTATGAGTGGGAAAGGAGGATGTCACAGCATGAGCTTCCTCATCCAAAAAACAGCAGCAATTAACTCCACAGAAGGACATAAAAAGTTTCAGTAATTTCACTTCCAGGAATCTAATTCCATGGTGTTGTGATATAGGAAAAGTCAAAGTGTTTTTTCTACTCTCACACAGCCAACACAACACTTCTGACACCAGATGTTGGGGCGAGGGTTTGCTTCCCTACACACCAAGCAATTCTGCAGTGGACACCAGCTGGGTGTCCTCAATTCAATTCTGACACTACCAACCTAGAGATAGCATCAAATCTCACTGTTCAGGGCACAGTCCCATAAGACTGTCCTCCAACTTCAGATGCCAATCAAAAGTAGAAGGTTGTCACCTGTATCTCTGACCAATCAGCTACAAATTGGGGTTCCCATGATCTCCTCCTCAGCTTCGGTTAACTTGCTAGAGCAGCTCACAGAATTCAGGGAAACACTTATGTCAACAGGTTTATTATAAAGGATATTACAAAGGATACAGATGAAGAGATCCACAGGGCAAGGTATGTGGGAAGGGGTGCAGAGTTTCATGCCTTCTCTGGGGACACCACCCTCCAGGAACGTCCACGTGTTCAGCTATCTGGAAGCTCTATGAACCCAGTCCTTTTGAGTTTTTATGGAGGCTTCACTACATAGGCATGATTGGCTATACCACTTGCCACTGGTGATCAACTTAACAAGTCCCTCTCCCTTCCCCTGAGGTTGGGGGTAAGGCTGAAAGTCTAATCCTGCCTTGGTCTTACCAGTGACCAGCACCCATCCTGAAGCTATCTAGGGGTCCCCAGCCACCAATCTTCTCATTAGTATACTGCTGTGGATTGGATGTCAACCCAAACTCACTGAAGCTTGATCCCCACTGTGAGACAGTGTAAAGAGGGTGGGAAATCCTATTATGGTAATTAAAAGGTGGGGCCTTGAAGAGGTGATTAGATTGTAGGACTATGCCCTAGTGAGCAGATTAATCTATTGATGGTTTAATGGTGGTCACAGGCGTGGTTTTGATGGCTTTAAAAGGAGAGCACATGAGAAGTTCTCTCCCTCCCGCTCTGCCATCTTGCAATGTGATACACTGCATTGCTGTAGTCACCACCAAAGAAGCCCCTCACCAGATGTGCTCTCTGAACTTTGGACTTCCCAGCCTCTGAAACTGTAAGCAATAAATACTGTTTCTTTAAAAATTACCCAGTTTCAGATATTTATGTTATAAGCAACAGAAACAGACTAAAACACATAGAAAAGACACTTACTCTGGAGATTGCAAAGATTGTAGGAGTTTTAATGTCTGGAAACTGGATAAAAACCAAATATAAATTTCGCAATATCACACAGATATACTTGCACAAGTACATAAAGATATATGTACACGGATATTCACTAAAGCATTGTTGGCAACCATAAAAAAAGCTGCAAGTAACTAATCACCAATAGTTTGGTATATTACTGTATAGTCATACTATGGGGCATAATGCAACTACAAAAAAGGAAGAGGTAGTATTTAAGTGATATAATATTGCGGATAAATAAAGTGAGAAAAGTATGTGGCAGAACAGTTCATATAGCATGATTCCATTTGTATAGCATGATTCAATTCATTTTTTAGAAGGCAATATACAAATAGGCTTGTATATGTATAGAAAATACTGGAAGGGCAACCTAGAAACCTTCCAAGTCTGGGTGGACAAGGAAAGGGAGATCTTTACTTTCACTTTATGTGCTGTTTCCATTTGACTGAGCACGCAGTCTAAAATTAAACAAACCAATTAAAAATGCTGTGAAAATGAAGCATAGGAGGAAAAAAGAACAAGATTAGTCAAGCAGGAGTCAAGGATCAAGAAATAATTTTTCCCTAAATAAGGCAGCTTACCCAAGGCTGTGGGAAGGCAGGCTTCTCTCAGTTAAGCACACTTTTCTGCCTGTGCCTGAATGCACAAAGGGAAATCTTTTCCTTAATGTCCCTCAGAGCCAGGCCTCTCCTCCGCTCTGGCGAGGACCTGCCTCTCCCTCACACCCAGGAACGTGGAGGTGATCTGAGAGTGGGAGTCAGGGAGAGGTGCCTTCTAGGCCTCATACCACAGCCAGGTTCAGCGTGTGTCACTGAGGTAGACATCCCCCCACCCCCACAAGAGCCAGTGGTTATTAAAAGCCTGGGACTAGAGTTGGGCAGACTTAGTTTACTGTCCTGTGATAATGGTGGTGATGGTTAAGAAGCCAATGGAAGCTCAGTTCAAACTGAACCAACCTCTAGAGCAGAAAGAAGAATGACCCAATGACACTAATGACCATGGGTAATTCTTCAGTGGGTTACAGAAGGCAGCCCGCAGCCTGTACTGAAGCTTGAATGGCAATAAGTTGGGGGTTGGGGGCAGAGGAGAGGCAGCTTAGAGAAGGGCCCCAAAGGAGAGGAGCTCTCCCTAACTTCCCACTGACAGGGGAATTTTACCCCCGCAAAACCCCGTGGAAGCCCTGCCACGGAGGCCTGCAAGAGGACGGGAGGTGCACCAGCCGAGCGGTCCGAGGCCACGGCTCCTCCTCCCACACGGGGGTACTAGTGGTCGCCTGGGCTCGGGACCTTGGATCACCACTTCCCACTGCCCCAAATCTTGCAGTCTTTTCCTCTCTTCTCTGAGCCTCTAAAAGCTGACTCCAATGCGTTCTGCACGTGGAAAAGTGAGGGACAGAAATCCTTTTCCCCCCCCCCCCCCCATTAGACAACCTAATTCGAGTTTCTGAGAGGAACGTAAACTCTTCTGTCTTTATCCATCCAGATCAGGGGAAAGCTCAGTTCAGTCCGGGCGTCCACACTCAGACCCCTACGACGTGCTGGCTGGAGGGAGGTCCAAGGTCCCCGGGCGGCTGCACAGCCAAGGCTGGTCAAAGCTTCGGATGCGGGCGGTAACCACCAAATCCGCCCTGGGCTGCCGGCCGGGGCCTCTTCATCCTTCATCCACCTCCCGCTCAGATGGGTCGCTGGCCCATTTTCCCACTTAACGCGCACAACTACCAAGGCGAAAAGGCCTGTCCCAACTCCATCCTCACACCCGCCCCCCAGCCCCATCGCTGGAGGATCGCCTTTCCCGTCTCCCCTCCACATGTTACAAAGCAGCCCTTTGTGCAGCCCTCGAAAAAGGTCCCGCAGTGGTCCCCTCGGTGTGGGGAGGGGGGGTTCCCAGACCCCGAAGTGGAGATTCCTTTGGACTGTCCCCCACCAGCACGGGCCCAGCCTGGGCCTGGTTCTCCTTGTCTTTTGAGGCCCCGGCCCAGGCCTCGGCTGGGGCGGCGGTGCAGGGGAGCCCGCGCGGCCTGGCCTGAGGTGCGGCCGCCCCAGTCCCTTCCCGGCCTGGGGTGGGTCCCCGGGCCGACGAGTCCCGGAGCGGCCGCGCCCCCCG
>NW_007728104.1:14961-66925 GCF_000696425.1 Galeopterus variegatus | reverse complement strand
CCTCCCAGAGCCCCGGCCCGCCCCTCCTGCCGGCTCCCCCCGAGCGGGGCTCAGAGCCGGCGCAGGGCGGCGCGGACTGCTCGGCGCCCCAGTGGGCGGAGAGGGCCCTGGTTGGTCGTGGCCCGTCTGGGAGTGGCCGCCTGGGCTACCGTGGAGGCGCGGAGGGGCCTCCCCAGGAGAGAAGGAGGCCTTCCTCCCTGGGGAAGACGGAAAGCCATATCCTTAGGGCCCAGTTAAGCCAACTGCATGACACGGGGCCCGGGTCCTAGTGGATGCTAGAACGTTTGTCGAATGAATGAATGATCGAAAGGGTAGATGGAGGCCACTTATCATCTCCGTCTCCCAGACCCCACCCTTTGCCCTCCCTCAGCAGACACACATCATGATGAGGTTTTCTTTCCAGCCTCTTTGTAATGGTCACCCTGTAGATGTTGAAAGGGCTCAAACTGGGGAGCGAGATCCGACCCCACTTCCCGGCATCCTCCTTTCTCTTTTACCTCTTTTCTAATGAGGCCTCCCGCCGCCGCTGGGCTAAAGTTTAAGTGCAGCATGACTCTAGTTCACCCTGTGAATTCAGGCTCATCGTTATGATTTTAAAGACCAGTTTATTGCCAGGCCCCCAAAACTGTAGGTTAAAGCTTTACACTGAACTTTTAAGTAAAATCTGCCCCTTTTGCACAGGGATTTTTTTTAGGAAAGCAGATTATCTTCAACAGAAAATGCCAGGAATTCAGAGGCATGAGTCGGAGGCGTTGCTGGGTAGAGTTGGTCTATGAGCCCGGTGCCTGGAATCTATTATCCCATACGGTTAATTGGAAGTCTAGCTGAAATTTGGGGTTTGGCTGGAAAAGCTTGCAGACTTGATGAGGCAATTCCTTTTAGCCAAAGAAATTATGCTAGTTTAATTAACTGAAGAAAAAGCTGGATCTGCAGTCATCTTCTGCACCCACACCAGAATTCTTGCAAAACCAAGCAATATTGTGGCGGACAAACTTTAAAATCAAACTCACATTTGCTCAGAGCTTTATACACGGCTTCAGGCTTAAGTAATTCTTAAAACTCTCTCATTTGAGAATTAGATCAGTTAGTGTGATTAGGACAGCAAGATGCCAGTGTGCCATCGAATTGGAACCATTTTTTCATGTAGATCTATATGTTTCCTATTTGTTTTTACTCAGGTGAAAAATGCTGCCCAAACTGACATTGAGAAACTCGTTTTAATTGATGTTATAGTACACAGGGTTTTATATCCCTAGGAGATCAATTCTTCATTCTCAAGATATCAGACCCAGTAGCTGATGTAGTGAAAATATCTAGTAACGTGGTTCTTTTTAATGAACTATGGAACTAGAGTTCAGTTGTTAACTGATCACAGTTGACAAGTTATCTAACTACAAAAGTAACAACAAAAAAGGAACTAATTTTCAGACTGTTTTATCCATTAGGCTCTGTAGACTCAGTGCCACATCTAGCTTTTCAAGACCACTAGAAAATGTTTGGGACCTAAAACAAAAATTATTGGCTCCAAAATAAGAAAAGAAAATAGAAAAATTGGGAAAACACTTTAAATATATAGAAAATGTAACTCTTCACCTGTAATTCAACTCAACTCAGCTTTCAGAGCTACATTTAAATTGCACTTAATATGTGGTATGAGTACATTTTAATAGGTTTTGATATACCATTGGGTGGGCCCTCCAAAGTGCCTGGCGCCAGTGAGGGTTTTTAAATGGCCCAACTGGATTTGTAATGAAAGCTTTCCAAACCAAGCCACAATAAATGTTTGCTTTCAATTGGTTGGAGAGGCTTTTGGTTTAACTTTATTGTAAATGGATCAGCATCCATAAAGAAAAATGAAATTCTTTCAAAAAGAAACTCTCTAAATCCTAAATCTCATTTTCCCAATTACAAGTCAAACATGATTATACTTTGGTATAAGTAACTTACAAAACACAACTTATTCAGGAAGAATTCAGTAAATGGGAACATATGTAAAGATTCCAGCTGAAAATTCAGGCTAATCATTCAGAAATAAACTACTCTAATTATATGTAGATGCTTTGGTGTTTCATTTTTAGCTAACAGCTATGGGGTAAATCAATATTATTCTCACAGATAGCAGGTTAATCCAAGAAACAGAGAAATGGAATGATGATTTTGTGATTATACAGTAGTAACTTCAGAATTAAGGGAGAATTTCAGTTTCAGAGTTCTGAATTACCTTGCTGGTATGTTATCACAGGGAAAGTCATCCCCTGACAGTTTGGAGCCTCAGGAAGAGGCAAACTCATGTTTGAAATGAACCATGTTATTTGCAGAATTGCTGCTGTTTACCTTTTCCAGCAATAGAATCAGATTTATGTGATTTGTCCCAATGGGATTGTGCTGGGCACCCCTCCCAAAAAAATAGTAACCCAAAGCTCTCAAAAAAGGATATATTGGTATTATGATCAACCAGGTGTTCTTGAGCTCTGAAAGTCCCCAAATAGTATTGATTTACTCGAAAATGTCATCAAAAATGTTTTTGTGTTATATGCTTCAAGCTCTGCATGTTGATAATTTGTTTTTCTGCAGATAAAAAATAAAAGACTCCGTTTGGTATCTGTACTAGACCAATAATTCGTTTACAGGCTCATGAATTCACTTGTTGACTTTGCTGGAAATAGAGCTAAAATGAATTTTTTGTATAGCATTAGTGGGATCACAGCAACAGAATTGGTATCTGGGCAGCTATGACAAATTGTTAGGTAGGTGGTGGAAGAAGGTGGAGAAGGGTAAATGTCACACTCTGTTCAGGTAAGTTTATCTCTGTTATTTACTTGATCTGAGCTTGACCTGTTCTTAAGTGCCAAAGAGTGGCACGGTAGAGTTATCTTATGCAATCCTTTAAGACTGATTTGTGTCCTTGTTTGGTCATGAGCAATCACCTATTCCCTTGCAGTGTTATCTGCCAGCGTGTAAGTGGTAGTAGATGCAAGCTTGTGAAGGACAGAGAAGTGAACGGTTTTAATCCTTAGTCAAAGTCCACCTGCCATTGACACTTTAATCCATACTTTTCTGTAAGAGAAATGTAGGATCACCCTACCACCAGTTAGGAAGTATTAATAAAAAACCAATATTCTTCCTAGACCCTGTGTTTACTCTCCCTGACCTAAGAAATCATATTTAGTGAAACTTGTATGCTTATTCTTCGATGAACATTTGAGTAAGCATTGGGTATGTTTAAGTTCTGCACCATGCATTTCTGTGCATTGCTACATAAAAGAGACATAGTCCTTGCCATTGTGGGGCCTATAGTCTAGTGGAGAGACAGATATTAAACACATTCTCACAAGAATAAGTAGAGGTAAAAAACTGGTAAATGCTATCAAGGAAAAGCACATGGCGGTACAAATGACAAGTGAACTCAACTGAGGTCACAGAGGGAAGGCTTTCTAAGAATGTGATAAGTAAGCTGGAAACTAAAGAATTGTTGTCTTATCTATAATAGAATGATTATGTTTTGGGGGAGTGAAAAGTCAGTTTGTATTTACATGAGCCTAGACGTTAACTCCATTTTATATATAAATACAACACATAATATGTTTTGTACTTTTAAATATACAATGAGTTTTACAGAAAAGCAACTACAATGAAAATCAAAGGGAGATTGTACTTTTTTGTGTGAGAAACTTTACTTGTTCAACATTTCACAAATTTACATCCTTGGTTACAGCACCACTTATTTTTTACATACCATCAGTCTAAATGTGTAGCTGTCATATTCATATGCATATGAACACACTTTTTAGCCCATATTTTAATCATGTCAAATATAATTTTAAAATGTCAAGAACCTAATTGAAATCTGAAGTTGGGTTTTGTGATTTCAACCACAAATAAGCATATGTCAATATGTCTGCTCTGCCGAAAACACATGTTTTTCTTTGTGTGTGAATTCTTCAACTTATGTTGAATACAGCCTACATTTTGATCAAGCTAATGAGAAAATAATTATCGAGTTTTTTGCTTTCTTTCACTCTTTTTTCCTCCCTTTTCATTTGGGAAATTTACTTCTTTTTCTGATGGCTCTCTCAGAAAATATTTGTTGTTCTATTGATTGATTTGGTTTTAAGGACCAAGTCCTACCTGCAAATAGACCCAGAGGTATTGTGCAGGGATGTTCTAATTCTTTCTGTGCTTTTGGTTTGAGAAGAGCAGGGGGTATGGAGGGCCACGTTCATGCAGGAACAACATTTCCCTTCTATTTCCCAGAGAATGCAGAGGTTCTCCAAAGCACAAGCTTCCCTGAGGCTCAGGAGGCTTAGGAAGAATGCTGCTTCCCTCATATCCGTTCATAGTTGCTGTGATGATTCTGTTGTTCCTGGGATTTTTCACTGCAATGACTTCCCAACTTTTTTTTTGGTAGATAGAAGGTTTCGAAAAACTGTCCAAGCTCTCTGTTCCTGCTTGGAATTCACAGATTCAGGAAGTAAAGATGATTCTGTTAGTGGAAAACACCTAGGCTCTATAATGGGCCTAAATTTGAATCCCAGCTCTTACTCAAGTTAACAAACTTTAAGCCTCAGTTTCTCAACTGCAAAATGGAATAAAAATACCTGTCTTGCATGGAGTTGTGCAAGTGATGGAAGAAATGGAGCTAGACTGCCTAGTATAGTGCCCAGCATAGAGCATGCTTTCAACAGATAAAAATAATTGTTAATATCATTTTGGCTCCAAGGTCACTGTATTGGCTTAAATATTCTTGCCCCATTTGCCCCCAAAATATTTAAGACCACCAGTTCATTGAGTTAGTGTTAATAAGGTTATTGATGAATTTGTACAAACCTGTCTTGATCCTTTATAATTGACTTTATTTATCTACATCTGCCCACCGAGGTTCTTTCTACCTAGCACAATGCCTAGTAGTACTCAATAAATGTTTACTGAATCAATGAACCTGATCTTACTTTTTCCTATTCCCTTTTAGAGGCCGCAAGAAGAGAAGTATCCTGTAGGACCATGGCTGTTGGCACTGTTTGTTTTTGTTGTCTGTGGCTCAGGTATGGGTTCACTGAACTTATATCCCATGTTCTCCACTGTCCTTCAAAAAACACATGTTTTATTCACAAAGTAAATAGATGGAACACATATTGGTTTGGGATTCAAGTTAATCACCACCTTAAGCCTTAATTTTAATGGTTTTTGATTTAGTTACTGTTCCAGAATGGATAGAGACAGAATTGCTACACTATCAAATCATAATCATAAAATGATTACACAGAGCAATTACATTGGCTGTATACACTCTAGAATTCAATTAAGCCTTTCTGTGAAGATATAGCCTAAAAAGGGCATTTAGAACAGAAAGTAAAGCACTTGTCTGCCTGAGATAAATCCACATACCAGAGAGAGGGAGAGGCCTCATGCCTTATGAGAAAGTTCTACAGAGCTCCTAGATAGAACTGAGCCTTTGCCCTGAGCCTTAAGGTATGAGTCACCTGCTAATGGAAGGTGGCAAGTTCAGAGAGCTTTACTTACACACACACAAATACACACATACACACATTTACCAGGAAGACGAGCAAAAGCATCATGCAGTTATTTCTAGTTAAATGCTGCTGTTGGTAGCCCTGACATGCTTCCTGGTCCCCTGTGTTGACACTGAAATACTGGTGAGTAGAGGTCACTTCTGCCTATGGGGCATGCCTTCAGGATTTCCATCCTCCATCATCTCACTTTTGCTGAGGGCAGGGAAGGTGAGAGAAGTCCACATCTTCTGATCAGGCATAGGAAGACATCCTTCTGCCCCAGTAACAAGGGAAGCCCATGACTAAAGATGGCTCAGTTCCTTTGATCTCCAAGAGATCACTGTTCTAAGGAAACAAAAGCTCTTAGGAGGAAGGAGGGACCCAAAGAACTTAGCATTATTGTTGCTTATAGCTCAAATATTTTAAAGATGATTTGGTGTTCCAAGATAGGAACTTTCCATTCAAAGAAATGAGGCTCTACCCCATTCCCAAAGATGTGTCCTTGAAGGAACACTTTTGTCCAATATAGGAATCCTCTCATCACTATTTTTAACAGATGTTATCCAAATCTCTGTTTGAAGACTTCTGAAGATAGGAGACTCACTTCTTCAAAAAGCCTATTCAATTTCTGTATAGCTTTAATTCTATTAGAAACATCTTTTTATTTTGAACTACATTATGCTATCTTCTCAATAGTTCAGATTTGGACTCTAGAATAACACAGAATGGAGCCATTCTCTTCTGAACATCCTGAATCCTTGAATATTTTAAAGATGACTGCCTGGTGGTTCTTTCTGCAAACTAAACTTCCCTAGTTCTCTCAACCTTGCCTCATAAGATGTGGTTACTAGACCTTTCGTCTGGATCCAGTCAGTGACTCTCTTAAAGAATAGCACTTACAACTGCACAAGGTGGTCTGGAAGTGGTGTGACTGCCACACGCAGTAGGGTTGTCACTGCCGTGGATCTCACCACTCTGCCTCATTCATGTGACCTGGGCTTGCAGATACTTTTTAACAGTCACAGCACATCCTTGACTCTCATGGAGCTCATGGCCAGACAGGCCCCACCCTGCTCTTCTTCACATAAACTCCCTGCAAGCCTCAGAGATGCATCTGCACAGCCCCATACCCCAGGGTCTCCCCATCCCCATCTCACATTGTCTTTACTGTTGGCCCTCATCAGCATTTGAAATTATTTAGTTTACTTACTTATTATCCATTTCCCCCCACTAGGATATAACCTCAGGGAGGTAGGGTTTATTTTCCACTAAATTTTTAGATCTGAGCACAGTATTTAGCATGTAGTAAGTGCTTGGTATGGGTGGATGGATGGAGGGATGGATGGAAGGATGGATGGAACCAGATATTCCCATACCGTAGATATCTAGATGACTTTTTTCAAGACCTAATATAAATTTTTATTTCTCTCGGAATTTTATTGTTAGTTATCAGTTGTCTTTCTACAGTGTCCATAAAGTTTGGAAACACAGATGAACATACCTAATGAATGGCTTACTGATATTACATAATAATATATAATAAGGCCCCTGACATGACATGATATACTCTGTGTATTGTCCTTCATTAGCAATGTATAGTTCAAAGCTCTGTACAAAATTGCAATGAATACTGTTTAAGTGCATTAAGCATCACTTCCATCTGCACCTACATACTCAACTATGACACATTGCTTCAGATGATTTGTCACTGGTTTTCACCTCAAAATAAAATAAACAAAAGTATGCCTTTAGCATGCCACAGGAAAACCAAGTAAATAAATCTACATTTAAAAGTTATCTATGTTTTCAGGCTTTATGACCAGTCTGTAGATTGTTAGATTTTGAACCTTGAGCCTTTTATCTGGTTATCTTTCTTGCCCAGCTTCATAGTCTCTGAAAGTATGTTATTCCTCCAAGAGACTTAAAGAAGCCCATGGAACACAGTTAAAGATAACCTCCTTTACATTGACTTTGAACCTCTAAGCAAAACTCATTCAAACAGGCATGGCTGGAGGGTCCGTACTAAACAGTGCTGTGCTGGGCTTTGGAAACACAAACACCTTTGCGAGCTTGTGGGTGTTGGGGGCAGCAGGTAGGGAAGTTGTCAGTTGCAGTGCAGGGAAGGGACACTGATAGTGGCAGCAGAGTTCACAGAGTATTTGGTGAGAATGGATAAGGGACTTTGGAGTCATACTGGGCAAAAGAGAAAGTTTCCAATAGGAGGTGCTGTTTGAGCTGAATTTTGAGAACAAACGGCCAGACAAAGGATGTAAGGAAGGTGACCCCACATGCGGGAACACTACAGGGCCAAGGCACAGAGGCTTCAGATGGCACACTCAGCATAAGCATGGAAGGCATTCAGGATGGTGGAGTCCCAGTCGCTGGGATCTCAGAGCCCAGTGATCATGTACTGTATTGTCAAGGGTCTAAATAGATAGAGCCGATATTTGTTTCTTCTTTGGCTTTTAGATACATGCTAACAGTAGCCAGTCTACCCCCTTAGGTCGCCTATAAGGGAAAAAGCCAAGAGAGTCATTTGATCTGGCTTCTCTTTCTCAAATCCATGCTAGTTATCAAAATCCATCCCTTCTTTTTCAAAAGAAACCCTGTAAATTATATGGCCTAAAATGTTGCCAGGCTGTCGGTCAATACAGCAAGAGCTATATCTTTCAGTGTTGGGTAAATTGGAACATTCGCTGACAAGAGTCATTTGGAACTCTTTCAGTCTCCAGTAGTTTCTCAGTCACTGGCTCTCTTACCCTCTCCGTAGGTTTGTCCAGGCCCTGGTGTGTGAAACTGCAGGGTGTGGGTATGTGGACTAAAGTGGCTGAGGACACACCACTTACTGTCATACCACATCCTCCTCCTCAGCATCCAGAGTTCTTTTAACAATGCTGCCTCAAATCTATCTAAGAAGACCATCTTGCTTTTATGGAGAGGCTAGACATAAAACAGGAGTCGCGTCATCTTACTTTCCTATCCTCCGTTAACAAGCTACCATAATCCCTAAGCAATGGAGCTCATCCCTTTTTTAATCAGAACTAAAAATAATACACCACCTCCCTTTTTTTTTTTTTTTGCCAACTTTAGCATTTTTTTTTTTTGCAAGCCTCAGCCTCAGATACTGTTCTCACAGAAATGTGTCACTCTTCTCGTTTGTCCTTGATACCGTGCCCTTCCTTCTATCCTTTTCTAAACAGAACGTGTCATGAAAAACACAGTAGCTCCTCTAGATCTGTCCCTGTTGCCACTTCTCTGGGATTGGTCACGATTTGCTTCATCTTGCAGAGCCTACCATCCCTCTTGAGCGTCTCCCTTTTTAGGCCGTCAGTTCCTACCCATCTTCTCTCTACACTTAAAAGAATGTGATTTCCTCACATCTAGCCCATTTGTCAGATCCTCTGTTTAGGTAACGAGCCTTCTTATAGGTGCTAAGATAATCGAAGCCCTCTCCACTGGTCTGTCTCACTCTGTTCCAGTTCTGTCACCCTGTCCATCTGCGGGATGCACAGCAGCACCCTTCCCTGCTCTTGTCTGTTACACACCCACCAGATGCACTGGAGTTCCGTGCAGGACGTCCATACCTCCACAGACTCTCCTTCCTGTCACTTTCCGTTAGATCTGTCCCTTGAGCAAGGTCCACCCCTGTGCCAGGCTCAAGTTCCATTTCACCAAGTCCCAGTGGTACCTGGAGGTCATATTGCCTTCTTGGAGTTCACGTGGTTGTTTACTCTTGTTTTGCATATTTTTACATGGACACTAAGAAAAAAGGTGAAATCTTCTGCTATTAAAGAAGATGTTGATCATTGGTCCGAATCTCTGGAAAGTCTCACTTGCTTTCATTACCGCACTCTATTAACCCACTTTTCTAATTGATGATTGGTTGGATGAAGTGCTCTTTTTAGAAATAGTGCCAGTGTACCCAGGGTAAATAAATATTCAGGTCAGGCAAGTAGTAAGGAATGCACATTTTATATGTTTTTCTAGCTACATTCTAAGAAAGAACCAGGACTGGTAAAAAGTTGGCATTTAAGTATATGCTCACTTATAGGTCACCCTTACTCCATTTTATGTGGAAAAACAGTTTAACAAACCTGTAAAAAGTCTATAGGATCCCTTGGTTGTGGGAGCCATGTATCGGTGCCATCTCCGGACCCCTGCTTCTCAGCTTCTGGCCCGTGGCTTCCTCGTTCTCCTCACATGCCCTTCATGCCCAAGGTGCTGATAAGAGCAAGAGAAAGAAAAGGAGGGAAGAGGAACCCAGAGAGCAGTGAGGGGACAGAGTCCAGGCACCCAGAGATCTACAGCACAAACACGCACCCAGGGAATGCCACCCCTCACTGAGAAGTCACATGGGAGTGACAGACCCCCCAGGCTGCCCCAAGGCCCCCAAAATCTGAGGCCAGCCCTGCTCTCACTTAGGTTCTTGGCTGTAACTTCTAATACATTACCCTGGGGACAAGGAGTTTAGAAAGGTTGTCTAAATACACACCTCTTCAGGTAAGTCAATTTTCACTTTCTGTGATTGCAAAAGGTCTCTTAGGCAAGGGAATTCTTTGAAAACTAACCAGTTGGCAGTAAGGGGGTCAGAGGCCTCAAAGGGGAGGATAGTTTTAGAATCTGCCAGGTGTGGGTTCAAAGCCTGGATTCACTATTTGTCAGCTAAATAACTTTGGGCAAGTTATTTACTCTCTCCTTATGGATTTCCTTATCAAGCAAATGGAGATAAGAAGAAGCCCTTTGTATTAGTCTGTCTCTGTTGCTAATAACAAAAACCCGGAACTGGGTAATTTATAAGTAAATGGTATTTATTGCTTACAGTTTCAGAAGCTGGGAAATCCAAAGTCCAGGGAACACATCTGGTGAGGTCCTTGTCCTGGTGGTTACTACAGTGACTCAGGGTATCATGTGGTAAATACGGCAGAGTGGAGAGAAAGCTAACTCCTCACCCCTCCTTGTAAAGCCCTCAGAACTATTCCATTCAACCGCTCACTGTGGCAGGGTCCTCACAGTCTAATCACCTCTTCAAGGCCCCACCTTTCAATCACCATAATAGGATTTCCCACCTCTTTACACTGTCACAGTGGGGACAAAGCCTCCAACACATTAAACTTTAGGTGGACACAGTTCAATCCACTGCATTCCTTCAGAGATTGTCCTGGCATTGAATGGTTCTGGGGATCTGAGTGCTGGCCCATAGCAAGCTCAAACATGCAGCTGTGGTCACCACCACCTCGCAGAACTCATGGAAGAAAGTGGCACTGTCCATCCGCCTTTCATCCTCCCAGGCTGCACATCTAATCAGCAGACTCAGCTTCTCATGATGGTCTTGATCTGTCAGAAAGCCACAGACCCTGCCTCTTCACCCCGAGGAGGAGTGTGAGCAATTTTAAGTGATAACACTTTGATGGCATGAGACTGTTTTCCCATGTGATAACGTATCAGTATCTTCCCCACACAGGAAAAAGGAAACACCAACATGCAGACCAAAATCAGTGAATAGCGGTTTGTACTTTAGGTTGAGTATCAGAAATAAAATGTGAGTTTCATTTCCTTTAAAGCAACCCTAATACATTGCTGTTTTGCTATAGAGGTTTTCTTTGTGAGACAGAAAAGCTTTGGGAACAGTGTACTCTTTTGCAACATGGTAATATCCAATTAGAACATCTCAGGGTCATATCTTGTTTCATTTTTTTTAATTTGGTAACCAGCTTTATTGTTATTAGTATTATATAGATTATGTGAGAAATGTGAAGCCTGTTTCTCAAATACCTGTTATGGTTCCCCTCAGATTATTATCCCAAATAGGCCAGAAACTATTCTTGTTCAAGTCTTAGCCTGGGGTTTTGTTTTGCGTGAGCCTCCTTAACTGGCTGGATTTTCCTCTAGTTGATTTCCTAGAACCCAGATCCACACTGAGGTCAGAAGGGTTTAAGTGCACACTAACAGACCTTGCCCTTCCTCTCCCCTCTTTGTGAAGGTATTATCTTCCATTTCGGCAGGCAGTGGGGCCTCCTCCAGATAAGCAGCTCGTCCTGGCTGTCTCGGTCCTGGGTTTCAAAACCTGCTTCTGTGGAGAACTCTTTGATAGCTCCTGAAGAGTGCTTGTTTTTATCTCGAGACTCAGAGACTAGAATGACCCAGAATGTCTGTCTGAGACTGTTCCCTGCAAAGATGCTGTCACACACAAGTCAACTGCTATCTTTACAGGACACTTGCAGGCTTGATGTGCTTCCCAGATCATTAATGAACCTAGTCACTGCTGTTTGGGCCCAGAGCCCTCGCCCCTGGTTTTTGTTTGTTTGTTTCCTCTCCCTTCTCTCCTCAGCTCTTTTAAGAGCCTTATTGAGAAGGATTCTCGGGCTTCACCAAGGCTCTGTGGGAAAGTGAACTACAATTGACTAGCGATGTCTGTCATGAACATGGTAGGGGCAGCATGGCCACGTCCTCATCTTTGCTATCCCTGGACTAGTTATCGTGTTAGTGTTGTCATGTTCACAGGCCAACTGTCTTCAGCATTCTCAACTGTCCTCTTTGATCAGAATGCCTCCTGGACTTGGTGGAAGGAGGTCTTTTCTTTAATATGCTAATATGCTTAATATGCTGTTCAGACAGTTCTGTTGTTGAGATCAGCATATACATGTTTCTTGTGAGCATTCTTATTTATAGTATTATTTACCTCTTCTGAGCCCTGATTGTGATACTGTGTGTTGATCAAAAGCAGCAATCTGAGACAGCACTCTGCACCACGTTGTATCTTCCTTGAGCCTTATGTCTCAATTACAGTGTCAGCTGGGATCAATGGAGTGACCATTCAGTTCCTTTGATTCTTTTGATTGAATTCATCCTTTGGTTCTCAGAGGAAAATGCTTAAATACCAGCTGTGCCCTAGTTCCCTCCCTCAGCCTGTTTCCCCCCATGGATTCCTAATTTCAATTTTATTTCTCCCTCTCTGGCCACCCCTGATATTCATTTCCTAATTAGAGATTATGAGAATTTCAATGGTTCCTGAAGCCTGGGTATTCTTGAAACTGACACGTTTATATCCCCCATCAAAAGGAAACCTCTAGGGTAACAGGATTAACTACTGATTGTTATTTTCTTCATAATTTTCTATGTTTTCCAACTTTGTCAATGAGTATATATTACTTTTATAATCAGAAAAAATTGTGTTTTTCAAGAACAAAAAAAAATCTAGATTAGTAGTTTTCAGCCTTTTTTTTAAATTTTTTAAAAATACAAAACTCTTCCTTCAAATCTTAGAGGGAAACAAATGTGAAAGAACAGCTGTTCTGGTTGAAGTGGTGGGTGTGTGTGTTTATGTGTATGTGTGTACGTGTATGTGTGTGTTAGTGTGTGTATGTGTGTTTTCATATCTGTGTGTTTGCATATCTGTGTGTATGTGTGTGTTAGTGTATGTGAGTATGTATGCGTTCACATATTTGGGGGGTAGTGTATGCGTGTATGTATGTACGATCGCATGTGTGTGTTTGCATATCTGTGTGTATGTGTGTGTTAGTGTATGTGAGTATGTGTGCGTTCACATATCTTTGTGTTTGCATATCTGGGTGTTAGTGTATGTGTGTGTGTTCGCATATCTGTGTGTGTTTGCAAATCTGTGTGTGTTTGTGTGTGTGTGTGTTTGCATATCTGTGTATGTGTGTGTTAGGGTATGTGTGTATATGTGTGTTCGCATATCTGTGTGTGTGTTTGCATATCTGTGTGTGTGTGTTTGCATATCCGTGTGTATTAGCATATGTGTGTTTGCATATCTGTGTGTGTTAGCATATGTGTGTATGTGTGTATGTGTGTGTGCATATTTGTGTGTGTGTTTGCATATCTGTGTGTGTATGTTTGCGTACCTGTGTGTTAGCTTGTGTGTACGTGTGTTTGCATATCTGTATGTGTGTGTTAGCATGTGTGTATGTATGTGTGTTTGCATACCTATGTGTGTGTGTATTTGCATATCTGTGTATGTTCGCATATCTGTGTGCACATAGGGCGTACCCTCTGTGTTGCTGGATATTCTGACTTTCTCATCCCCAGAAGTTAGCATACATCTGGACCCTCTCTGCCCATCAAATAGGAAATTGTGTCTGGCCCAGAGCTGCCCCATGTTATTACAGAGTTAATACCTTTCAGCAAAGAGTCTGCTGGGTTTATTTGGCACCATCCATGGTGAATGGCTCCACCATTTCTAGGCAGGGACATTTCTTTTGTCTGTCAGTGAACAGACTGTACTCTTCTCTTGAATTCTCTAGGGACTCTGCCTGGGATGGGGGTGGGGGTGGGGGAGAGAGATCATGTCATAGACAGGTCCTTTTTCAGGACAGCCTTTTCAGAACAGATGTGAACAAGTGATTGTCTGAGATGTTCCTGACAGGGCCTAAACTCTTCCTGTTCTCCCAGCCTTATGCTTCAGGTGGTCAAACTGGCTCCCTTCATGGACGTGCTGGAGGCCTCTCCACTTCTTGAAGGGCCATACCCACACTGTCCCTAGGACTGGCTGTTTTTCTTAAGGACGGTGTGGAACAGGGAAAGTACTAAGTCACATGTGTGCCAGGGACACATGAGAGGCTAAAGAGCCGCCCCCCTTATGCCCTCTGTCCCCTGCTCGCTTTGTGGCCCTTGTGTGGTCACCAGTTTTGTGGTGGACTATCTTTGAGCCCAAAGGTTGAGGAGCCAGAATGGCAGCCTTTTGCAACAGCTAAGAAACTTGCCTTTGAGAGATGCTAGCTGCTCTCTGAAATCTTCCAGAGATGCAAGAGTTGAGGAAGATTGGATGTGTTGTTTGAAAGCCACCAAATTAGCATGTCCACATGTGGAAGAGGGAAGTTAGCCTGGTCACTAAGAGCTACAACTCCAGAGCCAGATCGCCCGGGTTTGAAACATGGCCCTGCCACCTATTAGCTGTGTGGCCTTGCTGAAGTTACTTATGGCCACGCTAAGCCTCAGTTCTCCCATTCTTAAAAGGGAACAGTACTGGTTCCTCACTCCTGGGATCCTCATGATCCTCATTCCTGAAAATTAACCGAGACAGAGCATGTGAAATGTTTAGTGGAGTGACGGGAATGGTTTTAGAAATGTCTGCTGTTATCGTACTCGTGTTTGTGGCCCATACTCATGCTGTCTCCCCACCTGTTGGCCTCCCTGGCAAGGTGCTGACCAGGATTCTGAGTGCTTATAAGGAAAGAGAGGTAACATTTTGACCTCTTTGATGGCTTTGCTTTGTGATGGAGAGAAAACATGTAGTGGGGGAACATAGCTCTGAGATATTGAGGACCCAGCATGGCCCGAGACCAGCTGCCCCCAGGACAGGTAGAGGGTAGGGCCAGGGGTGTCATCTCTGCAGGGACAGCTGGAACCTCTTCTCTACTTCTAGAAAGAACTCTTTTTTTTTTTTTTTTGTCTTTTTTTGTGTCCGGCAACGGATCACAACCCTCAGTGTCGCGCCCGTACTGGACCGGGACCGGCAATGGGATCGCAACCCTCGGTGTCGCGCCCACACCTCGCTCAGCCAGTGAGCGGGAACCGGTCTGTATGTGGGATCTGAACCCTCGGCGGGAGCGCCACCGCACTCCCAAGCGGCGCACTGTAGCAGTGCGCCACCGGGCCGGCCCCATAGAAAGAACTCTTTACCAACTAGCCCCCGGGGGTAAGATCTGTTCAAGCAAACATTTGGCTACCATTTCTTGAGGGCTTACTATTGCAGTGCCAGGCCCCACACATCCCTACAGAGAGGCTATTATGCTCATTTTTCCAGAACACAAAACTGAGGCTCACAGAGGAAATCAGCCAATGTCCCATAACTAAAAAGTGAGACAGCTAGTACCCAAACCTAGTTCTTTGAGACTCCAAAACCCATCTGCTTTATATTATCCTGCATTCCCTCCCTTGTACTATTTCCCTAAAATACCACGGAGCAAAAATTTTCCACCGATGTAAGGCCTTTAGCATATGACTGTGTATTGAAAAGAGCTCCTGTTAAAACATCCTCTATTTTCCCTGCCAGAAAAGGTGTGTTTTCAAGAGGTTCCAGATGTATAGCCATCTTTGGTCAGCTCCCAGATGGATAAAGCCTTGACCCAGCCACAGGTTGCTTCTTGGTTGGGCCACCGGTGTCCCTGCTCACATTACTCTTTTCTGGACACTTGCTCCAGGGCAGGCTGAACTCGCCATGTTTGCAGGTCGACCGCATAAACACGGCCTTTCCTGGAGACTGCCAGAACTTTCTCGAAACTGTGACACCAAAGGGAGTCACACCTGAGACCAGCAAGTGGGATGTTTGAGGAACTGGATAGCCCTGGAGGAAAGACTGAGGCTGCTCTTCTGCTCTGGAGTTTCTTCCTCAGGATCTGAGATGGACAGGCTGGAGAAGACGTCTCAGCAGCCCTCGGCTCCCGCAAGGTGACATGCCATCTCCCTTGTATGCCACCCTCTGCCCTGTGCCCTGGTGGAGCATTTGGGGTTGTGTGTGGGATCTTTCTCAGAAGAGCGTTTCTGCTATTTTAATGTGGATAGAAGCCATCACAGTCTTTCCTAGTAATATCTGTTTTTTAATGGCGCCTTCCTGCCCTGGCCTGTCTCTGGCATCTCTTTTTTTTTCGCCTTCTCCATCTCTGGAGAAGCCACCAGGAAACGCTACCAGAACATGATGTCTTGCCTTGGACTTGCTTTGTGCTGATGCTTTTCAAGAGCTTAATGAGCCCTCTTTGCAATGTCTGTTCTCCTAACCTTCCTACTTATCTCAGGGGACCGATACTTTTTTACTAGCTCTTTCATCTTTTTTCATTTTTTCTTTAAATGAAAAATCAAAGTTGTGTGCTTTCTCTGGTTGTCTTATCCTCCTAAAGGATACTCCTCTGGCCTGTCTTAATCTCTCTTCTCAGCATCTCCCTTGATCTCTCTTATCATCAACTATTTATTTTCAGTAAAAGTGGCTTTATGCACCTTCTTTTGTCTGGCAGTCTTCCAGCTTTCTGGCAGTTTCCTGTGGGATCCACTTGTCATGCCATTATGGGTCCTTCTGGCACACCTCTTGGCTGGGGTGGGTCAGTCCCCAGGATAAAAGTGGGTTGGATGACACAGTCTCGGGCCTTTAGAAATTTATGCTGTGTTATGACTTTGCCTCTCCTCTGAGGACTGAGCTTTTGGGATGTTTGATGCTGACTCTTTTGGTTTGTAAAGTAGTCATTTGAGGCTTTTAAAATGTATTTTCCTCTGTGCTTTTTGCAATTATTCACCTTTCATTCATTCAATAAGTATTTACAGAGGATCTACTTAGTGCCATACTTCGCCCCTGCTTTCCTGGAGCGTCCAGTCTAGTGGGAAAGAAACAGGAGTTAATCAAGTAATTGGACTAAAACATTTAAAATTTCAGCTATGAAGGTGTTCATAGGGGAGGCACAGAAGGCTATGAAGCAAATGACATGAAGGACTGGTATACTCTTAGGTAAGTGGTTCTCAAAGTATGGGCCCTGGACCAGCAGCCTCAGCATCACCTGTGAGCTTGTTAGAATCACAAATTCTCAGTCCCTATCCCAGACCCACTGGGTTAGAAACTCTGGGGGTGGAGTCTGGCATCTGTGTCCTAACACGTCCCCAGGAGATTGAGATGCATGCTCAGGTTCGAGAACCCGTGCTCCAGGTGGTCAAAGAGGGCTTCTCTGAGGAAGTGCCTTTTGAGTTGTGAAGGAAACTAGGCAATAGGATGGGGTGGAGGAGGTACTTCAGATGGAAAGAATGGCATGTGTAAAAGCCCTGTGGTAAGAGCAGAGAGATTTACAAACATGAGAGTGTACCCCAAGCCAGGGGAAGAGTGATACAAGCTGAGACAGGTGGACAGGGCCAGAGTATGCAGGTCAGGGAGGCCTCATCCAGGATTGGGCAAGAGGAAGCTTTTGATGTGCTTTAAACACGGGAGTGGCACCGTATTATTGGCATTTATTTAAGGGTTAATTCTAGCTATGGAACGGAGAAAGGATTGAAGAAGAGCAAGAGCACACCAGGTGGAGGACATCGCAGGGTTCTGGGAGAAGATGATGGTAACTTGGACTAGGATGGTTTCTGGGGGGTAGAAAGCAGGGTGTATAATCCCAATATTCTTAGGTAGAATCCATAGGTCTTGGTCATCGATTGGAGGTGTCAGGGATGACTTTGGTGTTTGGGTTTACATGCAAGATGGAAGATGGATGATGCCAATTTTGGCAGTGGAAAGAGATCATGAGATGATCTTGAGTTTGAGGTGCTTTTGAGCCACCCAAGTAAAATATGAATTAGATGGTAGAAGGTATGCATCTAGAGCTTGGAGGAGAAGTTAGGTCTGGAGATACACATTGTGAGTCATCAACAACCAAGTGGGGAACTATGGGCTGGGGTGAGTCACCTAAGACTGTAATGATGAGAAGAAAGCCAGTAGTAATGCTCTTTCAGGAACTTCAATGCTTATGTGTAATGGTCAGGTGGAAGAAGATATACCCATAGAACAAGCTTAGAGGAAAGAGGCAAGGAGAAGGGGGAAACTGGAAACACAGAGACTGTGGTGCCATAGAGGCCGAGGAAAGGGGGCGCTGAGTGGTGGTGAGCAGAGGAGCAAGGTAAGAGGAGGCTGCAGAAGCCTTTTGCACCAAGCAACACAGAGGTCATTCATGACTTTAGCAAAAGAAGTTTCAATGGAATGAAGGGAGCAGAAGGTGGAATGAGGTGTGTTGGGGAGGGAATCAAAGGTGAGGAACTAGAGAAGGTGAAGACAGTCAACTCTTTAGAAATGCTGTGAAGAGGAAGAGAGGGCACCAGGTGATGGGAGGTGTGGGGTCAGGCAGATTGCTCTGGTTTGATTTGGGAAGTGGAGTGATTCCAGCATGTTAAAGCCTAAGGATTTCGTTGAAAGGGAAGATTGAAAAAAAGAGATCTAATCATCACAGGTTACCGAGGGCCAGGATCCTAAACACAGGTGGTGGGATGTGGAGCTTGTTGATTCTGGTAGTTCCTGCTCTTGCCTGGACCTTTCTGAGTCTCTGTGACCTGCCTACAGTCGGCTCCCCTGGCCTGAAAATGCCTGTCATCCTTCCCTGCTCGGCTGTTTTCTCAGCTTTGTTCACCCACTGTTAAGTTATTAACTTGTCAGGGGCTAGGTTCCCGCTTCCTCTCCCTCTCTGAACTCACTGTTGGCTCCTTTTTGTTGGCTGCCTTAGAAAGTCAGCCTCTGGAAGGCCGGGGTTACTTGGCAGGTCAATGCAGGCAGTGACACAGAATTACAATTATATAATTGGCATAAAATGTGAAGGCTTCTTAAAGAAGTTGATACAACTGAAAAAGAAATAGCAAACACAACCACTTCTCCATTATCTTAGATGTGGAGGCAAATGGCAGACTTAAAATAGACTTTATTCAAAGTAATTTCTCCAAGAGGGTTCAGTTTTAAAGGGTCACTTGTAAACATGTTAAGGACCATCAGATTTTTACATGTTAATTCATGGATTCAATTAGGATTAGGAATGATCTTTGATTTGTTTTTAAAGCAGACTCAAATAAATAGATAGGTTATTTTAATGTAAGTGTTGTTACTCTGAGACATGCAATTTTGTCTAAGATTCTCTAGAGAGATTTGGAGCAGTTCCTTAAAAAGAATTGAGTGGTTTTATCACTACGTTGAACATTTGATGTCATCACTTAACTTAATGTGGGGTTTGATGGACTAAGACAGACTGTTTCCTATTTGTTGACCTACATCCCACTGATAATCCTTATCTAAGGACAAGATCAAGGGAGAAGTAACATTTTTGAGCCTCTATTGTGGGCAGATCTCTTACTTATGTCATCATATTTATTCCTGGCTATCCTTTGAGGTACTTATTACATATAGTTTTACAGAGCTCAGAACTGTGTAGTAATTTCCCAAAGTTCACACTTTGTAGGGTGGCGGATAGGACTGAGTGCTGGACTTCATGCTCATGCGTGGAGAGGCAGCCATTGTGCTGGAGTAATAGTAGCAATAGCAACAACTCCCGGACGTCGGATCCTCCACCTGCGAAGAGCCTTCGCGTATGTCCTATCACTTAACCCCTATGGCAACCCTGCACGTACCTTGGTCCTCATTGTAGTCCTCATTTTACAGAAGAGGAAGCTGCCTCACAGAGGTAGAATTATTCGCCAAGTCACACAGCTATTTAGTGAGGAGCTGGGAGTCAACCCAGATCCATCTGACTCAAACGTTCCATTCTAAAGTCAACTTGTTTCTTAAGACTGGGGATGGTTTCCCTGATCCCAGGAAAAAGTCTGAGGCATGATAGACGTAAATATTCTTTTCCTAATGTTATTCAGTGTACAGCTGCCTCCTGGCATTTATATTGAGCGAGAATACAGGATGTTTATTTAACTTTTACTCTTTGTGAGCCTTGGTAGGGGAGGATAGAAATGTCAGCTATTTCTTCAAGCTTATAAATTTTGGTAGGGTACTTTTGCATCCATCTAGCAACTTGTCCTGTCAAAACCCACCCAAGAACCCAGAATTAGGTACTAAGACCTCTGAGCACAGCCAGAATTAAATATCACAAGTTATTGAACTAACTCCTTCACCGTGTCTACAGACAAGGCCCTCAGACGCTCACACGGAACTGATTTACTCTAATTTCACACTTAATTCTAACAGTCTTTGTTTTCGGTTTAGTCTGCAGCAACGATGTAGCAGAAGAGGGGCCACTGCAGATTGGCATAGCAACACCAAAGATGTGACCAGAGATAAGAATGAGACAAAAAAAATGATAAGCAGAAATGAGAGCCCAGAAGTACAGCCAACCAGAGCTATTTTGGTGTCAAACACAGCATGTCCTCTATAATAGTATCACAGCAGAGTCTCATCATTTATTGTTTTTCATTACGGTGACATTCATGAAAAGTTACCATTAAATCATGTTTGCTGTCTCCAGTTTAGGAAGGTAGTGATGATGTTTTTTTAGAAAAGGAAAAAAACCAAAGAAACGCATTAGCGCTTTGTCTAGCCTTAAAATCTTGCTGTCTGAGAAAGACTCCCCAGGGCCCATTGTGTGGTTTCTCTGTTTCCCTGTAGCACAGTGCCTGGCACATAGTGTGTGCTCACTGAAGTTAGATGATGAAATGTCAAATGACTCGTTTCCTGAGGTTCTGGACAGCCCTGTTTTACTGCGGTCACTTGGAAGCTGCATTCCTGGATGTGTTCCAGGACGACTTTAGGAGGGAGAGAAGGGATAAGGCTCCAGAGAGCTCGGTGTTTATTTTTACCAATGATTAAATGAGATGATACACAGCCTCCCTTCAAACGAGAGCTCTTCAATGCATGGAAATGGCACTTACCACTATCCTTGTCTTCATTAACACTGACCGACCAACGCTGCTGTCTGGGGGAGACTTAAACAAGAAGTTGGTATCTTCCTCTCCTGAGCCACATTCGAAACCCAATAGCTAGAACCAGGCTGAGCTGAGCTATCTAACCAGCTCTCACCAGAATAAGCAAGGCGGGGGGCGGGGGTAGGGGGGTCCCAGGAGTTCTCTGTGGGTGACAGTCTACCCACCCCCTTGACCAACCCAGAGTAACGACTCAGTGTTGCTTTCAAGGAGAGACAGTGCCTTTCAGAGAGCTCCAGGAAGACACACGTGCAGCCAGGGTCCCGGGCAGCCAGAGGCCCAGCTTTTTGTGCGCATCTGCCCTGAGCACCCTGCCTGCCTTCCCAGCACAAGGAAGGTCGTTTCACAGGTCACAGCCATTTTGAAAAGGCAGACTCGCTGACCGGGTTAATGAGTGCAGTTTCTGCATGAAAGCCCATCTCCCTCTCCCCAGCAGCCTCAGAACATTGCTGGGGAAAGGGGCCAAATCTCCTCTCAGCCCTGAGGGATTTCTGGCCTTAACTCCTGGTGGAATTAGCAGGAGTTATCTATAAATCCCTGAGGCATCCATCAGCAGAGGGAGAGAGGCTGCCTTTCTAAAGAAGTTGCTGACCTCTTGTTAACTCCTTGTTAGGAAATTTCTAATCAGCTGTGAGCCAACGCGTCAAGGGCCATCGGCAGAAGCCGGGCTCACTGTGGCTTGGCTTTCCAGCTGTGTGCTGTCTGGTCTCTGAGCTGTTTTGTTTTCCTCTCTCAGCCATCTTTCAGATCATTCAGAGCATCAGGATGGGCATGTGACAGTCCTGGGGATCTGACACGGCCTCCTGGAGGCCGGAGGACCGCGAAGTGTTCAGCCAGTATCTGTGGGAAGCAAAGCCACACAGAACAGGAAAAGTCTCCCTCAATTGTTCCCTCATCACTTCATCGTGGATGTCAGACAAAATTGCTTCTCCCAGGACATCTTGGCTCATCTGTGTTCTGAAGCGGAAAGGACATTTTGCTTTTCTGATGGCCGGATTGGTAGCCATGCGGGTCGTCCAGGGCAGCGTGTCTGTGTGCTTTTTCCCTTGGTTTCATTAATGTATGCATGTGGCCCTCTGAATGGTCGCTGGTTTACTTTCTATGGATATGATCTTCCTCCATTGGGAATCAGTTTTACAAATAAATGTCTTCATTCAACTTCATTTGTGAATTATTATTAGAAAAACTGAAGTGAAGAAGATAGCAGAATAGCTGAGGGGATGGGTGGAGGGACTTGATTATGCAACTGGCAAAGGGGCAGGGAATCTGTGGCCAGGCAACCAGAGCTAGATTTACCCAGCAGGTCCCTGGCCAGACCCTCAAGGTCCTTGCCTGATACCTTGGGTGTTCCACACATTTGACTCTTCTTTATATATAGTCTTGTTTGAGGGTTTTTTTGTTGTTCTTTTTTTTAGTCCAGAAAAGCCATCTACAATGTGTGTTAAGGTCCGATTAGCCATTATCTCTTCTGTGGTCTGCCTCAGAGTTTAGCAGAGAACAGATGTCCCAGGCCTCTTGGTGAAAAGCATCCACCCCAGAGCCCAGTCGTGGCCCCTCTCCAGAGCCCTGGGCAGAGCAGGGACCTTCAACACTCCGAGGTGGTCAGCTGGCAGGATGGGGTGAGGCCCCGGGCTGGTGGGTGACACCCTCTTCCCCCTGGCCAGACTTCCCCACAGCCTCTCAAAGCGTAATATCACCAAAGCAATGCATATGGAC
This sequence comes from Galeopterus variegatus, assembly GCF_000696425.1. Classification (NCBI taxonomy): domain Eukaryota; kingdom Metazoa; phylum Chordata; class Mammalia; order Dermoptera; family Cynocephalidae; genus Galeopterus; species Galeopterus variegatus. The sequence continues at coordinate 44,318 of NW_007728104.1, read as the reverse complement.
AGCCACAGAGGTCACCAACAGGATTAAATATGGTCCCCAGGCAACTTTCAGCATGCCTTCATCTTTTTAATTCCATCTTTGCATTGGCCACTTTTTTTTTTTTCATTCCTGAACATTGTGAGAGCTTTAAAAAGGGAAGTGGCAGCAGTGGCCAGGGCCTCTCTCAACCACTTATGGGGTTTTGCTGTAAGTGGCTCCCTTAGAATTAGGGAGCTTTTTGTTCACTAGAGTCTTTTACCCCAGATCCTTTAGTGATGTTCTTTAAGGCTTTCTTTTCTCCCACCCTCTGAGTTCCCCTCCAAAAGCTCCCTGCTCCCCTCCCTCTTTCTCCCTTTCCCACTGAAAAGAGCGTAGCAGGGCTGCTTCAAAATGAGCAGCCACTATCCTTGTGCTCCCCACAACCCCCACCTTCTGGTCCCCAGCCCCTCCCGAGGTGGCAGAATACATTTCTGGCCACTTGAGGTCTGCACACAAATAGTGCTCTGCAAGCCAGTGACCTCATCCCTTTGGCTCTGACTATCCTTTTCTAGGCCACCAAGTCAGACCAGAGTGCTGTGAAAGGTCAGCCCCCTGCGAGGGCCCAGGAGCCCACACTACCTGCAAACAGCAAGGAAGAAAGGCCCCTTGCCGTAAGGTTACCTGGGCTGTGCTCCCACACTCACCCTTTGTGATGCCCACGTTGCCTAGACCTGATCTGAACATAGGCCTGTCTCTTTCTCCCCTAATACCAATAAAAGTACACTTACCAACCCACCATGAAAGGCCACTACTGGGCCAGAGCTTTGTGGTTCAGCCTTTATTGGACAAAACTTTTCTTAACCTAATTTGGACTCTTCCATAAGAGCAGTAGTCAAGAGGGTGATTATCCCCAATTCAAGGAAAGGGCAAGAGTCAGCTCCAGATAAACCTGGCTCATCCCCAGGTGACAGATGTGGTGGGCCAAGCCAGCTGCCATCCATAAAACTGTTCATTATCAATTTCTCTCCTCAGGTTATGCGATCGCCCACAAACTAGATTTCTATTAGTCTTTAGCTAGGCTCCCTGTAGAACTGTGTATGATGGTCTGCCCCCCAGTGACTTCTTCTGCCAGTCCTCTGCAACAGAGATGAGAGCTTCTGGAAGTGAGTGAGGTCACCGCTGATTTATACTGTGCAGCAGAGACTAGAAACATGTTCACAGCAACCCAATGCACAACATACCCACTAAAACAAGGTTTACAGATCAACATTTGTCCTTACCACTAATGCATGCACTCTGATTTTTTTCTTCCTAGTCTATTTAACTTTTTTAATGCTGGTTGCCTCCTCTACAACTGATTTTAAACCCATTAATAGGTTTCAACCCACAGTTTGAAAAACACTGCTCTTCAGGGGGGGAAATCAAGCCCTTAGCAGGGAACAGATAAGCAAAACTCATAAGGGAGGAAAGTTGGAGTCCCACTCTGTATCCTGGTGGGAACCTGAAGCCACATCTCAGTCACAACCAATCAAGACCTCCACGGGCATATAATAAGCGACTTATTTTGGGATTTAAGATACATTGACAGATCCTGCAGAGAAACTGGGGACCAGGTGAGCTTGTGGATCTAGCACCACCATGAATCCTTTGAAACACTGTGAAATAAACATCAGTTTCCATTTCAAGTGAATGTCAGCATTCACTTGCTGGGAATCACAATCACTTAGGGTGGAGATGAGGAGTTCTCACAACTAGAAATCCACCCCAGGCCTGCTGAAAACCAAACTCTCCAGGGAAGAGGTGCATGCATATATATTTTGCATATGTATTATTTAAAAAGATATTCAGATGATTCTGATACCGCCCATCCACCAATGAGCATCTGGAACCAATTCACTAACAGACATTTTATTAAACCAAAGCAGGGACCCAGAGGGCATGGCCCACACCTAACTCTGCATTAACCCTCATCCCCAAGAGCTCCTCCTGTCTTTGACAATCAGAGGCATTTGGGGTGCTCCACAGAGCTCAAAGATGCTGATACACTATGCCTGGTTTTGCTCCAGGTCTTGTGAGTCTTTATTGCCCCAAGTGAGCTCCAGACTGGGACACAAAGTGCTTAATACTTAATACCTAGAGGCTACACTTGATTATAAGACAAGTCTCACCCTGTCCAGACATAAGAACATTCTGACAGCATATCCCTGCCAATCTTCCATACTTGTCCCCCAGAGCTTTGGAGGCAAAATGTCATCTGGGTTATGTCCTTTATCCTACATGAGTCATCATCAGGCTTCAACTGCAAACTGTGAACGTATATTAATATACTTTCTCCACAGAAAGTCCCTTTCTTTGAGAAATCATCAAAGCCTGAGGCTTCCATCTGTCAGCCATAGGCCATGACTTCCTCTCCAGGGGTTGACAAGCTTTTTCTATAAAGGACCAGATAGTAAATATTTTAGGTTTTGCAAGCCATATGGTCCCGAGGCTATTCAACTCTGCAATTGCAGCTTGAAAGTAGCCATCAACAATACATAAATGAATGACCATGGCTGTGTTCCAATAAAACTTTATTTAGAAAACAGGTGAGCCTCACAGAGCCATGCCAAGCCAACCCCTGCTCTAGAGCAGCAGTTCTCAAATTGTGATTCTTCCCAGCCCCCAGCCTCACGAGCACCACCTGGGAACTTTTCCCAGTGAGAAATATAAACCTTCAGGCCTAACCCAGACCTACTGACTCAGAAACTGTGTGGGTGGAGCCAGTAGTCTGGGTGATAAAAGTCCTCCAGGTGATTCTGGTGCAAGTTTGAGAACCACTGCTCTAGGTCTGATGCAAACCTGTCTGCTCCAGGGCGTTGCCCTTGGTGAGCCATACCCCATACAGGCCTCTTCCCTTTCATTCCTCCCAAATCTAAGTGTACCCTAAGTACTTCACTAACCATTATGCACCGAGGGTTTTGCGCTCCGCTTGTTTCCTGTCTCTACGATTAAACTGAAATCCCTTAAAGGTAGAGTCTGTATCTTTGGCTTCTTCTCTACCCCCATCACTGTTCCATGTTAAGTATTTAATGAAAGCAGGGCAAGCCTTCACCTCAGCCTCCTGGATCTTAGAGAAGATAGTGAAGCACAGAGTTTTTAGCCCATGTTGGGAAAATATAGGAAAATGGCCAGGGCCCCTCAGCTGTTCAGAATCTTGCCGAGCATTTGATGTAAATAGGCACGTGTGCTCAGGTGTTCCTTGGTTATTATCTAATGTAATTGCGCATGTGCACCCAGGTGTCCTGGGTTATGACTTAAGTATAAAGGATGAGTGGCTCTGTCCTGGGGTGTCCCCAGGGGAGGCCACTACTGCTTCTGGAGGCTCTTGCTACTGCTGCCAGTGCCCCCAGGACCCTCCACGAGGCCACCACCACCACTAGATCTGTAAGTTACTGGACCTGTAAGCTGCTGCTGCTGCTAAGGACTGAGCTTGTGTCATCTGTCAACAGCTCCCGGGATCTTTCCCGATTACCTAGCGTGGACCTGCGTGTGAGGGGTCTGGGGACCCAGTCTGTACAATGGGTTTGAAGGGTCTGAGCCCTAGTTCTGACAATATAAATGGAAACTTAGTATAACTAAAATAACGAAACATTTTGGCTTTAGTTATGATTTGCCTTACTCGATGACTGGCGTAGTTGTGTAGCTTTACAATTGGGCTACGTCAGCAGGATTCCGACATTAGCCCTAGTTTTACAGCCCACAATTCACTTTTCAAAAATATCAGTTAAGTGCCTGCTATGTGCCAGGCCTGTTTTAGGGCATGAAGTCCTCGGCTTCATTGAACTTACATTCTAGTTAATTATACATATGAACTAGATAAATTTTCTTCAGTAAATCCTATGAAAAATAAGGCAAAATAATGCAGTGACAAGATTCTAAACAGCATGGTCAGAGGAAAGCCAAGCAGGAGTCACTGTTTTTATGAGCTAAAAGTGGACACGTGGCCTCTTATGCAGTGCTCTTTCCGGGCCGAGCATTAACAGCGGGCACTTCAGCACTGGTCAGGACAGAGGCAGCTGTGCGACAGGAGCCCCAGAGCTCAGTGGCTCACTTCTCTCCCATGCAAGTCTGACTTGGGCTAGTGAGGTTTTCCCTCCAAGCCGTGGCTCAGTGATCCAGGTTCTGCTGCCATCACAAGGTCACATCAGCATAGAAGGAAAGGCAGGGGACAGCAACTCCTCACCATCTTGCCCAGAAGTGATGCTTTCCTTCCACTTACTGCATCGGCCAAAACTAGTCCCATGACCCAGCCTATCTGCAAGGAAGGCCGGGAAGCATCAGGGTGCACATGGCTGTTGGGTGCATTCTGAGTCTGCCACGACCCTCTACATACTGTACTTCCTGCAGGTCATGGGATTGTGAGATCAAAGCTTAGTTGAAGTCAGTTTTCTAGCCATGACCTTTTCATAGGGACCTAATCTCGCTGGGCTCCTGTGGCATCTAGAGCTGTACCCCTGTGTAAAGCTCCGAGATGGTGGGTGAGAGATTTGCTGTGGGCCACTGGTAGGTGACCATGTGATTTATCTCCCAAGCTGGGATACTTTGAAGCATGAAAAAGAGTACTATTAATAACTATACCAGAACACCAAACAAACTGGGACTGTCCTGGGCATATACAGACATATGGTCAACCTAGCCACAGATAAATTATGCAAACCCTCATCCCGAGAGACACTGGATTAAGTCAGCATTTTGCACTTCCACACACCTATTTTTCATTGCATAGTGCAGTCTTTCTTAAGAAGAGACTTAGCATTCAGTCTTGCCATAGGTAGGTTAGAGTCACAACCAGCACTGTGGAAGGCTCACTGGGTGCCAGCCACCATTTGGGAGCTTGTGAGTACTGACTTGTTTAATCCTCAGAAGGCGCCCCTTTTGTAGTGATCTCTGTCTTACAAATGAGGAAATGAACACAGAAAAAAACAACCAAGGTTATGCTGCTGGAGACAAGCAAGCTGGGATTCAAACCCAGGCCAAGCATCTGCCCCTCACATGCCCTGCCCTTGCAGAGGGCACACTCCCACTGACAGCAAGAGTGCTTTCCTTTTTTGACTCACTGCTCTACATCCAAGACATAGAACAGTGCCTGGAATTCAAGAAATATTCATGGAATGAATGAATGAGTCAATAGTCCCTGAGTGAGTACGTGGCATCAGCAAGGCTCGAGTTGTAGAAGGCAGAATAGAATCACAGAAACAGCCCAGGACCAGACAGGACACTGGGTTCCTGCCCTGACTTCTACCATCATCTTGTTCTCTGGCCTTTGATGTGCTCATGAACACGTCTGAAGATAACCTGCCCTTCCCCACCACAGGGCTATTGTGGGAAGCAAATGACACGACATATGTGACATTGCTTTGAAAAAACTGTAAAATGCTATATGAATTATCTGTATAATTACTTATATGTATAATTATATATGTAATCTTTGTTGGCAATCATAGAATAATGATTGCTACTCAGGACGGTCTCTGTGGGGACTGTGCAGAGAAAAACATCGCTTCACATTCAGGTCCCTACCCCTACCAGGGCCCTGGCTTAGAACAGTTCTCAGCAGCAAGAATGTCTGGAAGGGAGAGTGTGGATGGGTCAACACGGTCCATCCCAGCTAATGGAGAAGGAATCCGAGTGCACATGCTACTGTCAGGGCTCTGTTTATTATTGTTATTTATAGTAATTTCTGAAGGTGGAGTTTAGGCAAGATTCAAAACTAACCTGGGCTGCGGAAGACCACTGGCATCTGTTAAGAGGCTGACCAGCTGCTAGTTTTATTCTAATTACATTTATCTTCAACCCCCCTAATATGTTACTTCTGAAGAGAGTGGGGATGGAATATGCAGCCCATTCACACTGCACTGGAGATTCAAAACGGGTGGAGGAAAGACAAGGCGGAACAGGGGAAAGAGAAAGAGAGAAAAAGAGGGATGGGAACCTAATGCACAGCAAGGTGACCACAGTTAATAACACTGTATTATAAACTCGGAATTTGCTAAGAAAAGAGATCACCAGTGTTCTCGCCACACATAAGAATATGATAACTAAGGGGATGGATGTGTTAACTCACTTGATTTTCTGACATTTTAGTGATTCACTTTCCAATGATTTCATAACCAGATCTGCTTTGCTGCTGCGGGTTACAGGGTCCCGCATGTTACCCTCCTGCCTTTCAGGCTCCGCTCTCAGAAGCACAGGTGTGTCTTCGGTGCTCAGGAAGGGCAGAAAGCACGTGGGCTGGGGAGCCGCCCACCCTTCCTGGGCTCCAGGCCACAGTGGCACCTCGAGGGCCAAGCAACACCCTACATTCTCGGCCCCCTCCCTTCCCACTGGTTCTGAGGGCACAAAACTAATTTTCCTGCTGAGAATTCAAGGTGGCTGCTAGAACACGGTGACTTTCAATATGATGACACAAGAGGCATCATATATTAGACTTATGGGCACAAAACTGGTGTTTGCTCTCCTTCTGGAGGGTTAATTGGAAAAAATAAAAGGAAGAGAGGAGGTGGGACGTTGTTTGGAGCTCTGCACGGGGGCTTCAGGCTGGTCACACAGCAGGAGAACACTTATTTGTTCCCTGCTATGCAGTGGGAGCTGCTGTCGGCGGTGCTTTCTGTTTTCCAGCAAGTGCCGCAAATAGGCAAAGGATGACAAAGAAACGGGACGTTCTCCATGAATCAGGGCCATTCACGGTCAGAGTCACCAAACCTGTATTTCAGGGGACATCTCTCCAGCTCTCAATCTCCCAGATGAGCCTACAGCTCTGAAAAGGGACTGGGGCTTGGCTCTTGGAAAGACACAGATCTTCTTTCAGTCTGAGTGAAACCCGTAAGATCTCTCCCCATTTTCTGATATCACGGCTGCTACCTGAGATCATATTTTATTTGTGTTGGAAAAGATTCCTGCTGCTTTCCAACCTGGCCCGTCTCCCCTGGGGCTGAGAAGGGGAAAAGTCACTGATGTCATAACCCAGCTTGGGTCTTGCTGCCAGCTGCAGTGGCCCAGCACTCAGCCTTCCTGAGGCAGCGTGGGTGGCAGGAGGCTGAGGACGGCCAGCCATGCAGAACAGCCTCAAGTCTTCACAGTGAGGAAGACACCCTGACAACACTTCCGAGGGGTGCCTCGGTCTATCTGCCTATGCGTGTGTGTGTCTCTCTCTCTCTGTCTCTGTCTCTGTCTCTCTCTCTTGCTCAGCCATTGCTAATCTATATCTAACAAGACTACTTATTCTCTGCTTTGAATTACAAAATATGCCCAGACTCAGGGTATTTAACACCATCAACTCTTTGGTCTTCATCAACTCGTTCCCTTGGTTTGGCCGCCCCTGCTCAGCCTGCTCTGGCCCAGCAGCTCCCGCCTTCTCTCACACAGAAGCCTGCCTCCCTTGTCCTCTCCCTGAATGCTCCTTACTAACCTCTTCCTGCAGCCGGGGAGGGTCTGGGGCAGATGCACATGGTTATTTGGTTTGGTTATTTGCTGCTGTTGGTGCAAAGTTGGAGGGGAAGTGTGGTTAGTGCAGCCGCCATTGGCATGAGGGACAAAGACAGTTGTGGGGACAGCAGACTCCCTGAGCTTGCAGCCCTGCAGCACAGCAGCCAGCCCCACTGGGGACAAGCCCTCCAGCAGGCCTCTGGTCAGTCTTCATCCAGAAACCATACAGAAAATATTTGCTTAAATGCTAATCAAAATGTCCCACAGTGATGCCTGGATTGTAAATCAACATAGACAATGTGGGGCCCCCAAGGGCTTGACCCTTTGGAGCCAGCACAAATAGGGGCCTCCTGCAAGTCGCAGGTGGGGGATGGAACTCCCTACTAGTGTCAGGAGGAGCCGTGCTCGGGAAGCCCTTGGAGGGCCTGGACTGAGCCGGAACCCATCCCTCTCCAGGGTCCATAGGCTGTGCGGGATTCACGTTAAATCCTGCACATCTGGAAAGCAGTCCTCCTGCCAAGACGGGACAAAGCCAAGTGATTGCTGGGGCAGGAGAGAGCAGGGCTGGGAGGGCTGTGCACACAGCAGTGTCCTCACTAGCAGGGGGATGCGGCCATGCAGACTCCCCGTCCCTGTCGCCAGGCAGGTGCTCTAAGCACGGTGCACTGAGGTATGTCAGGGGATCTGGAAAACAATTTTCCTTTACATGATGGAGACTATTATTTAAGTTTAAAAATGCAGCGGGGGAGGAAGGTGAGCACAGTCAGTTTTATGAGAAAAGGGTCAGCCAAGGGCTCTTCCCAGATGCCACCTTCTTGTTCAGTGGCTGGCGTTTCGAGAACATGCTTCTTCCTCCCTGCCTCCCACCTCCCACCTTCCCTCCCTCTCCTGTCTCCTCCCACCCATCTCTCTGTCTCGCTGCCTCTATAATGATAAAAATCACAACGTAAAATTACTGTGTGCAACGTGCTGTTCCAAGTGCTTCTCAGATCATTTAACCCCCAAAACTCTATGAAAAAGGTTCTGTTTCTCTGCACGTTCTCTTTCTCTCTTGCTATCTCTGTCTCTCTCACACACACACTCATACACACCCACTCACGCACACGCACACACATGCACACACACACACACACACAGGGTCTAGATCACTGCCTCAGAGCATGAAGAACTCTATGTCCATTAGGCTCCTGCTGAGCTGCCCGGGCTGGCATTGCCCTGTGGGGCTGGCTACTGAGACAGCCCTGCCCGTGGTTCAAGTTCATGGACAAGAAAGCAAGCCCTACCCCCGCTGACTGGGCACGCAGTGCCCAGCCTGGCTAGCCCCAGGGCCAAGGCTGGGTCTGGAAGAGGCTTTGCCTCTCTTCTGTCCTTGGTGCTGCTCTGACCTTTGAGGGAAGGAGCAGAGACAGGCAGAGGCAGGGAGGAACAAAAGAAGACCCCTTTCTTTCCTGGTGACAGGGCTCAGTGGCAGCAGCACTGGCCAGAGAACGGGCAGCTTGGATTCTGGTCCTGACCATGCCCCTCGCTACACCCAGAAATCGAGCAGGTCATTTACTCTCTGTGGGTTTCTGTTTCTCCCACAGATGGATGATATTTGTTTTATTTTAGGAGAAAGTCCTCCCTCAAGCAAGATCGGAGGAGCCCAATGTGTAAAAATACATGAAACTGGGGGCAGGTGGGCCCTGTCCAGCTCCCCTTCACCCTCCTCTCAGAGCAGCGCTTTCCAGATTCATTCACCTAACAAACCCTTCTGGGGTGCCAACCGTGCACTTTACATGGCATCAGGTAAGCAATGGGTATGCAAAGCAACCAGGAACTTACAGTCAAGAGGAGAGAGGAACCTGCAAGCAGATCAATGCCACACCCTTAACGGGTGGTATAATCAACAGGGCCACGTGCAGAGCACAGTGGATCAACTTGAGGAAAAGTGATCTAGAACCATTGATCCACTTCTGAGTACACACCCAAAATAATTGAAAGCAGGGACTCACAAGACACTTCCACACCCATGTTCGTAGCAGCATTATTCACAATAGCCAAGGGGCAGGTGCAGCCCACGTGCCCATCACCCATCCAAGGAACAGTGGAGAGACAACATGCAGTATGTGCCCACAATGGGATATTATTCAGTCTTAAAAAGGAAGGGATTCTGACACATGCAACATCATCAATGCACCTGGAGGACACTACGCTGAGTGAAATAAGCCAGTCACAAAAAGACAAATACTGTATGATTCCACTAACATGAGGTACCTGGAGTAGTCACATTTCTCTAAACCGAAAGTAGAATGGTGGTTGCCAGGGGCTGGGGTAGCGGGAAATGGGGAGTTGTTTAACACGTGCAGAGTTTCACTTGAGGATGATGAAAACCTTCTGGAAATGGCTGGTGCTGATGGCTACACAGCAGTGCGAAGGTACTAGATATCACTGAACTGCACACTTAACCACGGTTAAGATGACAAATCCGTTATGTGTATTTTACCACAATTACAAACAATAATTTTTTAAAAAATCATTGAGTCTATGTGTCAGAAAGGTGGCCAAGGGTAGGCATATGCTGGGAACAGGAGGGACGAAGGAGGCCGCCCAGACCACCAAGGCTAAGGCCCCAGGCCGGCCTGTACCTCTGGGCACCAGGACTCCTCTGCACAGTGTCAGGGCCTCCGCATGTGCTCTTCCTCTCACCAGATGCTTTTCCCCCCAGTATTTCCATGGCTCAGAACCTCCCAGCTCTCTCCTCTAGTGTGTCCTCCTCACAAAGCCCTCGCTGACACCACTAACATCAGTGTTCGCACGTGCACACACACATGTGCACACACACGTGCACACACACATGCACACACGTGCACACACATGCACACACACGTGCACACACACATGCACACACACACTGCCCACCACATGCCCTTAGCAGATTTATTTCCTGCACAGCACTTACTACCGTTGTCCATGTTGATATATGTATCTTTGTTTACCTGTTTCTTTTCTGTTTCCCCCACTAGACAATAAGCTTCATGAGGACAGGGACTCTGTTCTGATCACTTTCCTCTCCCCCGTGCTTGAAATTTGTAGGTGCTGATACGAATGTAAAGAATGATCAAGAAACAAGTGAGTGGAGCATGCAGCTGGCCAAGGCTCCCCTTCGGAGTTTGGGGCCAGCACCCCATCTGGTCACGTGCCCACCTCCCTAGGCTTGTCGGTTTTGCATTTATCTTTCCCGAGAACCAGGCAGGGAGACAATGGCTGGTTGAAGACGGGGCTTGTGGATTTGATCCGGAATCATAGCTAAATAATGTCTATGACCATTTATAACCTTCTAACTTGGCCTTACAGTTTAGATACCAGGAGACTGATAGATGGTGAATTAAAAGGGAAGGTTCAATTTTAAAGAACATGCAACTCAGCTCTGCAAAGAGGGACAGTTTGACTTCATCCTTTCCAATCTGGATGCCCTTTATTTCCTTCTCAATTCTGATTGCTCTGGCTAATACTTCCAATACTGTGTTGAATAGGAGTGGTGAGAGTGGGCATCCTTGTCTGGTTCCTGTTCTTAAAGGAAAAGCTTTTAGTTTTTCCCCATTCAGGATGATATTGGCCGTGGGTTTATTGTATATGGCTTTAATTATGTTGAGATATTTTCCGTCTATACCTAATTTATAAAGGGTCTTTGTCATGAATGAGTGTTGGATTTTATCAAATGCTTTTTCGGCGTCAATAGAGATGATCATATGGTCCTTGTGTTTGATTTTGTTAATATGGTGGATCACATTTATTGATTTGCGTATGTTGAACCAACCTTGTTTCCCTGGGATGAATCCCACTTGGTCGTGGTGAATGATCTTACATATGTGCTGTTGTATTCTGTTTGCTAATATTTTATTGAGGATTTTTGCATCTATATTCATCAAGGATATTGGCCTGTAGTTTTCTTTCTTGGTTATATCTTTATCTGGTTTTGGTATCAGGATGATGTTTGCTTCGTAGAATGTGTTTGGAAGCTTTGCTTCTGTTTCAATCTTTTGGAATAGTTTGTATAGAATCGGTGTCATTTCTTCTTTGAATGTTTGGTAAAATTCTGCTGTGAATCCATCTGGTCCCGGGCTTTTCTTTTTTGGGAGCTTTCTGATAACATCTTCAATCTCCTTTAATTTTATCGGTCTGTTCAGGTTTTCTATATCTTCTTGGTTTAATTTTGGAAGCTTGTGTGAGTCCAGGAATTTATCCATTTCCTCCAGGTTTTCGAACTTGTTGGTGTATAGCTGTTTATAGTAGTCTCGGATGATTCCTTGTATTTCATTTGGGTCAGTTGTAATATCACCTTTTTCATTTCTAATTTTTGTTATTTGAATCTTCTCTCTTCTTTTTTTTGTTAGCCATGCAAGTGGTTTGTCGATTTTGTTTATCTTTTCAAAAAACCAACTTTTTGATTTGTTGATCTTTTGTATTGTTTTTTGGGTTTCCATTTCGTTAAGTTCTGCTCTGATCTTGATGATTTCTTTCCTTCTGCTAACTTTAGGTTTGGATTGTTCTTGTTTTTCTAGTTCTTTAAGGTGCATTATTAGATTGTTCACTTGCCAGCCTTCCATTTTTCTGAGGTAGGCGTTTAATGCAATAAATTTCCCCCTTAGTACTGCCTTTGCTGTATCCCACAAGTTTTGGTATGATGTATCATTATTTTCATTAGTTTCAATAAATTTTTTTATTTCCTGTTTGATTTCTTCTTGGACCCATGTATCGTTAAGTAGAATGCTGTTTAATTTCCATGTGTTTGTATACTTTCCAGTGTTTTGTTTATTATTGATTTCTAGTTTTAATCCATTGTGGTCTGAGAAAATACATGGGATAATTCCAATTTTTTTGAATTTGTTGAGACTTGATTTGTGTCCTAATATGTGGTCTATCCTGGAGAATGATCCATGTGCTGATGAGAAGAATGAATATTCTGAGGTTGTTGGATGGAATGTTCTGTAGATATCTGCCATGTCCAATTGGTCTAAAGTTTTGTTAAGTTCTTGTGTTTCTCTGCTAATTCTTTGCCTGGTTGATCTGTCCAATATTGAAAGTGGGGTGTTTAGGTCCCCTGCAATTATAGTATTAGTTTCTATTTCCTTTTTTAGTTCTAATAGAGTTTGTTTTATGAATCTGGGTGCTCCAACATTGGGTGCATACATGTTTATGATTGTTATGTCTTCTTGATGTATCAGTCCTTTTATCATTATGTAGTGACCCTCATTGTCTCTTTTTATGGTTTTTAGTTTAAAGTCTATTTTGTCTGATATTAGTATAGCTACTCCAGCTCGTTTTTCTTTTCTGTTTGCTTGGAAAATCTTTTTCCATCCTTTCACTCTTAATCTATGTGAGTCTTTATGGGTGAGGTGGGTCTCTTGTAGGCAGCATATAGTTGGGTCGATCTTTCTTATCCAGTCAGCCAATCTGTGTCTTTTGATTGGTGAATTTAAGCCCTTGACATTAAGGGTTATTATTGAGAGGTGTTGCTTTATTCCTAGCATTTAATTATTTTTTTGATTTTCTTGAGTGATGTTTGTTCCTTGCTTTCTGTTTTGCTATTTGTTTTCTGTGTTTGTTGGTTCCTGAGGTTGCCTCTAGTGATTATGATTGTTTGTTTTCTTTTCATGGTAGTCATTTTTATTCTAATGGTGGAGTTTTATTTTACTTGGATTGTTATGGGAGTGGTAATTATCTAACATCTCCTACCTCCCTGCAATAAGTATAAATATTCAGCTTGGGAAAAAATTGGGGCATACTGGGGTAAGTTTTACCTTCAGAATTACCTTAGGGCCGGCCTGGTGGCGCACTGGATAAGTGTGCCGCTTGGGAAGCACGGCGGCGCTCCCGCCCGAGGGTTCGGATCCCACATACAGACCGGTTCCCGCTCACTGGCTGAGCGAGGCACGGGAGCAACACCGAGGGTTGCAATCCCGTTGCCGGTCCCCGGTCCGGTACGGGGGCAACACTGAGGGTTGCGATCCGTTGCCGGACACGGAAAAAGACAAAAAAGACAAAAAAAAAAAAAAAACGAGAATTACCTTATATTTGGACACATCCAGTCTTTATGCCAATACTTTCTCTTTCTGTCTAAGTGAGTTTCAGTTGAGTTTCTCTCCTAGCATAGTCTTGAGTTTCTGTCCGAGCTCACCATGCAGAGGAAACTGCAGGTGCAGAAGCGTGGAAATGAGAAAGTGCTTGGCGTGGTGAGGGACCTGCTGGGCATGTGGCCTGGCCGGGGCCAAGGATGCTTGAGACAGCAAGAAATGGGATGGTATAGTGGTGGGCTAGGGTCAGATCAGGAGGGCTTGAATCAGATGGTGAACGTATGAGTTTTCCTTAAGGATTTCAACAGGGAGGACAGAGCGGGTGTGCATCTCAGAAAGCTCCCCCTGAGAGCTGTGTGGAAGATGGTGGGGGGCAAACGGGCCGGGGGAGGCTCAGTGGCAGACACAGGGGATCCAAGAGGGACTGAGTGAGGCAGAAGAGTCTGGAACTAGTCGTGAGGTCCTGGTTTGAGACGGCAACGGTGCATCAGTGGAATCTTGCTTCAGTGATTTCCCACATCTCACAACTTTGAGAGTCTTTTCCTTCCTGGTCACCTTCCCTAAAAGCATTCTTAGTTTGTCTACCTCCTCACTAATACATGGCGCCCAGAATAGCACTTCATCCAGATGTGGTTACAGTGTTGATTCACATGGAATACAAGATTGTCTAAAACTCCTAAGTCTTTTTTCACACAGGCTCCAGATCATTTTTTAATGGGCTAGTAAATATTTCTACAAGTGAATAATTCTTTTTAAACTACCTGAAATGCTGACCTCTATCCTCAAGCGTATATAGCACGTCTTCCCTACATCTGAAACATGTGCACCTTCAATCCTTTGAATCCAATCTAATTCAGCAAGTGCATACGATGTGAAGATTCTGGAACAGATACTGCGGATGGTGCATGAAAAGGACTTGCTGTCACTGTTTTCAAGTAGCTTAGAATCCAATGCGGCAGATGGATAGATACAGAGATATAAAGACAAAGGAAGACAGAGATACATAGTGATCTTTGGAGCAGTCTCCAGTTGTGAAATATCAGTGTGGCATAGTTGCTGTAACTTCTCAAGGTACTGGAAATGTTTACCACAAGGTTGGACATAACGTCTTCACAGCTCAGCACGTCAGCAAGCTTTCACCAGGTGAACAGCTGATTGCCTGCTACCTGTCTAAACTGTCCATAATTCAGGATTAGTCACTGGCCCTTTGCCTTTGTGACTTCTGCCCTAGAACATGTCCCCTGGATCTACGGGTTTGTACTGTCCTCTGCTTTCTCTTTTCTGCGGTTGGCCTTTTGTTTATTTCCAAAAATCTGACTCGCTTTTACAGACGTGCTTTACCAGGGGTGGTAATAGAAGGCAGGCTGCCTAATACACCCTTTGCAAGTTTTATAGAAGCTGTCTAAACTCGCCATTTCTTCTCTCCCCCCTGCTTTCAGTAAACTCCCGCCTCAGTTACCATCTCAAATTGTTCCCTTCGATGAGTCCTGCCCTAACCGTCCTCACCCCCACCCTATCAGCCTCTTTCCTTTCTCTTAGGTCGCTGTTTCTTTTCAATCTGACCATCCAGACCAAGGCCTATGCAGTGTGTCCACCACACCACATGGCTTCCCCTTGCTGAAGACCCGTGGGGGAGGCTGACACAGAGATGTTGCGACAGGGAAAGCCACGCAACCATCAGCAGACCCGTCCATGCCACCAGCGCTTACTGAGCACCTGCTCTGAGACAAGCGCCCTGGCAGGCCGCGGTGGAGGCGGAGGCTGGAGCAATTTCAGGAAGGTGTGGGGGCACAGAAGGCAGGGAGAACAGGGTGCTTGGGGAGCACAGAGCAATGCTAGGACCCAGCCTCAGGGCCAGGGACGCTCCCAGAGGAAGAGGGACGTGAGCCAAGCACGTGAATGGCCGGCCCGAGAGAGGGAGAAGTTTGGCTTCTCCGTGCTGTAAAGCGCGAGGGGCTGGGGAAAGGAGAGCAAGGTGCCAAACGGACGGACGAAGGAGCTTGGGTTTTATCTAAGAGCAACAGGAAGCCATGAAAACTTTAAGCCAGATGTGACAGATCAGACTGATCATCTTTCCTTCTTTCTCTGATAGCTTGGAAGCTCAGCACTGAACTTGCAGCCCGCTGCTAGCAACTCCTGGGGGCCATCAGTGCCACCTGGAAAGTCACTTACCTTCTTTCACCTCCTTCCCCTATGTCCTGTGTACTCTTTTATTAACTCTTGCTGTACTCTAAGCAGCTCTGCGAGCCCCGTCAAATACAAATAAATAAACCACGTTAGCACATTTACTGTCCTAGCAGCCCTGGAGTTCAACATCTGTGTCCCCATTTTACAGAGAAAGAAAGCGAAGCTTGGAGAAATTGAGCAACTTGCCCACGGCCTTAAAACGCTTTCATTCATTGTTGGGACCTGTTCAACATCTCACTTCCCCACCTGATTGTGAACACTGTGGTCGCCTCCACACCATGGCCCATGTGCAGGAGGGCGTGCTGCTGACTGATGCCCATCCCTCCCCGCTGCCAACTCTCAGAGCCAGCGGGGGCAGAGGAGACATGATGCTGCCCACTCCTCTGCACTGTCCCCTTCCCGCCTGCTTTGGTGTCTGCCCTGTGGTGGACTGAACCTCTCCCCCTGTCCTCTACATATCCGAGGGTGATTGAGAAAGTTCATGGAAAAATATAATTAAAAGACAATACAAATCTTTTCATGAACTTTCCAAAGACTCCTTAATACAGGCCTTTAAAGAAGACTAGCAATTAACTTTCAAGTACATGAAATACTAAAACCAGGCTAACATTTGGTGGCCTTTAGAACTAGACTTTTAGGACTGGAAGAAACCTGAGTGATGATTCTGATCTAACCAACTCATTTTATGATGAATTTACTCAGGCTCAGAGAGGGTAGGTGGCTCCCTGAGGTCACACAGCTAGTCACCAGCAAGGTTTGGACTCAACAGTGGTTCCCACGTGCCTTAGAAATGTCCTGTATGTTGGTTACAGTGTTGCTCTGTTCACTCAGAAACATAAAGAGTTAACGTTTAATTTGGCTTGCTCATAAGACTAAGTTGTTTGACATATGTAGATTTAGGTCTGGTGAGAATTTATTTTAAAAGAATTTAAACCACATCTTCTAGCCACCATTGTAGCCTGGATACTCAGAAGCAGAGAGAGGAAACATTCTTACACGCTCAGGGTCACAGGGCCATCTTATCCATCATAAGGCTTCAACCACCACTTAAAACCCAAAGAGTCCCAAATAGTCGTAACAGTAACAAACATGCATTGATCACCTCTATGTGCACAACACATAGGTTATCTCATTTAATCCTCACCACGACCCTAGTGCGATCCACACTATACAGAGGAGGAAACTGAGGCACAGAGAGGTAAAACGAATTGCTCAAGGTCATGGCTGGAAGCATGTCCCCTCTACCAGGACAGCATTGTCTGTAAAGCTCAGCTCTAGTTCAGGGTTCTCCCTCCTGAGTTCCAAAGTCCCAACAACCAACTGCCTATCAGGATCCCCACCAGGCTGTCCCTTAACCAGCTAAAGTCTGCACTCAGCTTCCTGTCCCCAGATGTGCAGATGGCCTGGCATAGCTCCAGTCATTGCAGGCCCTCCCATCACATTCCACCCATCCATTTTATTCCTAAATCTTTCTCAGTTCCACTCCTTCCTCCCAGGGTCACTGCCACTGCATGTGGCTAGTTTCCCAAGTGGTCTCTGTGCTGCAGCGACAGCCACACCCCCTGTCCAGCCCCACGCCCCCAACTCACCCTACCCACAAAAGTCAACACAGGATTTCTAAAGGTGAGTCTGAATACAAGCCCATCTGCCTGCTGCAGCTCCCCCAGTGCCCGCCCTGAGGCATGCTGCCTGCAGTGTTGCCAGCCTCTTCTGCAGTGAGCAGACCTGGCGGTGGCTGCAAGACTCCATTCCCAGACCACAACATCCTGTCTCACAAGGCTCTGCTTCGACACCTCTCTTCCTTCTGCTTGGAATCCCCTCAACTCCAGCAGAGCTGGCCATTTCCTCCTGGCTCCAACACCGTCCCCTAAACTTAATTACAAATGTTTTCTTTCCTGTCTCTCCTCCCAGGCATCAGGAACTATTCAAGGGTACTTCAAAAAGTTCATGGAAGATTATAATTGAAAGATAATATGAATCTTTCCATGAACTTTTTTTTTTTTTTTTTGTCTTTTTTGTGACCGGTAAGGGGATCGCAACCCTTGGCTTGGTGTCGCCCGCACCACACTCAGCCAGTGAGTGCACCGGCCATCCCTATATAGGATCTGTGCTTCCAAGTGCCGCACTCTCCCAAGTGCGCCACGGGGCCAGCCCTCCATGAACTTTTTGAAGTACCCTCATATTGTGGCATTCGGAGCTATACAGTATACAGAGGAGTTACATAGAGAAGATCTCATTATGTATAGGTTGATGGGTGGAGTAAAGAAAGGAAGAAATGGCACAGCGATGGTTAATTTTAACATGTCGACTGGGCTAAGGGATGCCCAGATAGCCAGTAAAACATTATTTCTGGGTGTGTCTATGAGTGTTTCCAGATGACAGTTGCATTTGAACTGATGAACTGAGTAAAGCAGATGGCTCTCCCCACTGTGGTGGGCCTCATCCAGTCCATCATGGGCCTGAATAGAACAAAAAGGCAGAGGAAGGAAGAATTTGCTCTTTCTTCTTGAACAAAGACATTCATCATCTCCTGCCCTTGGACACCGGAGTTCCTGGTTTTCAGGCCTTCAGACTTGTACTGAATTATGCCACCAGCTTTTCCAGTCTTCCAGCTTGCAGACAGCAGATCATGGGACTTCTCAGCCCCCATGATCATGTGAGCCAATTCTCATAATAAATCCTTTCTTATCTATCTATACATATCCTATTGGTTCTGTTTCTCTGGAGAGCCCTGACTAAACAGGCACAAAATCCTGATGATCAGCTCTGCATACAGCAGACGGGCTCACTCTGCAAGGCCCTCTGCCCTGCCCAGCCACCTGCAGGCCCCTGTGTAGCTGTGCCCATGACAATCATCCCCAGCCAACTCCAACTTCATCATCACAGCCCCAGCCCCCTCCCACCCCACAGCATTACCCTGGCATGGCCTCCACTGAACCGAGGACATCGGTCCCTTCCCTCATCCTCACCTGAAGGCCCTCCCTTAACCCAATTGGGAAGAATGATTTGAAGCTGCCTGTTGGTGATGAGGCAGAGGGGCCCCAACAGTCCTAGAGGGAGCCACAGATGGTTTGCTCTGTCTGATGGAGGCATTCAATGAATACTTGTGAAAACATATAATACTATAAATATTTACAATTGAGATGTGATCAGTCTCCAAAAAAATGTTTGTAAAGACAAAGCAAAGTATCAGGAGTTTCAGACACTTGAAGTTATCAGATTCCAGAAGGCTAAGGTTATAGTGAGATGGGTTTGTGTTCCTTGCTGGGAATCACCTGGCACTGCTGCCGCCACCCCTGTCTCTTCCAGGTGAGAGGCAGGAAGAGAGTACTCGGGAGTGTGGAAGGATCCAATGAGCTCTGTGGTCCCTAAGCCCCAGGACATACTCACCATTCCCATGCCTGTGTCCCAGCCTGAATGGTAGCCTGGAACACTGGTTTGCGACATGCGGTAAGTGGTAGATTCGGGTGTGGACCCTGTTTCACCACCAGGCTTGCTGCTGTGACTTAGTGGGAGCAAGTTCCTTGAGGAAGGGTCCCAAGGCCAGCTCCCATCCAGAACTTTCCTTGGAGCACTACTATTTTCCTTTAAAAAAAAAAGTTGTCCTCATTGAATTCATACTGAGCAGATAGACAATAGATTTGAATTGAGCTCTAATTTGATGGAGAAATGATTTTTTGAAATAAATGCAGTGCCCCTTCTTTCAGACACAAATTTACCATCCATGTCTCAAAAATAAATGTCGAGCTAAACTACATAATAAAAGAACTTTAGAAAACCTAGAAAAGCACAGGGAGAAAATGATACTCATCAGCAATCCCACCGTGCAACGATGACCACCATTAATATTTATGTAAGGGCTTCCAGCATTTTTCATGAATATACATTTAGCTTTCCATATTGCTATTGTAATATTCTTTTCAATCCTGGCAACACTTGGTTTTACACTGTTTGCAATATATTGTGAGTGATTTCTTTTGTTTTTGTTTTTTAGGGGGGAAAGTGTTCTATTTTTTATTTTGTTATTGTTAAAAACACCAATAAACATTTGTATAAATATCTTTATGAAAAATATAATTATTTTCATAAGAAAAGATGTTAGCAGCAGGGTTTCTAGACCAAAGCATATGCAGATTTAAGGCTTTGGGTACATATTGCCAAACTGCCCTGCAGAAAAGTTGAGCCAAATGCAGAAATGCCCTGTTTGCACGCACTCTCACCAACCCCAGGTTTTACTGTTCTTTTTCCTCATTTCCAACATGATACACAGCCTAGAAGACCAATGAACAAACAAGCAAAACCCGTCAGCTGACTGCTGGTAACCCAAGGTGTTTACACGGGTCTCAAGTTCTCATCCAGCGAGGTGAAAAGGAGAAAATTCAGAGCTGACTCAACCTGAAGAGCTTCTGAGTCCAGGGATTTTTCTAGAGACTGATCCGTATGGCCTCAGGCAAAGCAGTGCATCTTGTCTCCACAATTTCCTTCTGCCTCCAAAGGACCAAATTATTCTAAAGCACCAGCAACGTGGCCTCACCCCTGACCTCCTGCAGTGGGTTCTGTCCCAGGCTCAGGAGGGCCAGGTCTCAGATCTGCCTCTTCCCCAGTGACTGTGGCCTTTGTGATAATAGCAGGTGACAATGCTGAGGGATAGCTGAGCAGAAGTTCATAACCAGGGACAAAGTTCAATGACTGCATAAACTTGGATGGGGAAAAAAAACACATCTTTATTTCAGTAACCTCTGAATGTCACTTAGTGTTTCCTTCGGTAATAAATGCAGGCAACAAGCCACAGAAGTGCTGGCAGTTTCTCTGACTTTGTTACCAGTAGAAATCATGGATATTTTCAGATCTATTATAGTTGTGGCAGATATTTTAAAACGCCATTAAGTTCATCACTGCTTTGAAATTGCAGTAATTAATGAGACCTGCTATTAAATCTTGTTATTTGATGTGTTAATAAATGAGCATATCTATTACTATAACAATAATTTATTTCTTAAAATATTCTCATAACTGCAGTTTAATATGAATGTTTTCTTTGTGATCCTGTATATTTTATTTTAACATTTGAAACTATTCTGAGAGGGGTTTTTTAGGCTTCACCAGACACCAAAGGGATCCAACGCACAAAAAAAGACTAAGAACCTTGGAGAAGGAAGCTAAGTAGTTTTGGACCCCATGGCTGAGCCCAAAGTTCTGTTTCATAATCCTTAAGTTACCAAAGATTTCCCCAATAGTCGGAGGATAGAGGCCCTTAGGAATCTTTTTTCATATCCCTTTTCCATTCATTCATTCATTCGTTCATCTGACAAACGTTTATGCAGCATCTACACAGTGCCAAAGAGGAAAATGACGTGTCAAGACAGCCTGGGGCGAGTCGCCGACTGTGGCAGGTTGCAGGAGGAGGCTGGGCGACCAGGGGACCGTGGCTCAGAGAAAACGCACATTTCAGCGGCTCGTTGCTCTGAAATCCACGGACGCTTCCTCCCTAGGGAAGAAATTCCATCGGAATAATGAATGGTTCCCTCCTAGAGCCCTTGTCCCTCTGTGACTCCCAATCACTGTCAAATCCCCCGCATCCCTCAAGAGCCACCGCGGACGCCCCTCCGCAGCCACAGTGAACCGCGCCCTGCCCGGACGCTCCGCCCGCCGCTTCCAGCCGCGCTGTTGGGAGCCTGACTCGTGCGCGCGGGCCTGGCGGCTGGGCTGGAGTGCGACGTGGGGACCCCGGAGCCCGCGGGCCTGTTCTGTGCTCCTCCTGCACTTCCCGGCTGAGTGACAGGGCGACTGCCTCTCCCCGGGCCCACTTGCCCCGACCTGCGCGCTCCGCCCGCGCGCCCGCCCGGGGGCTGCTTCTGCGCACCTCCCCCCTCAAACCGCAGACTGACGCAGCGCAGGCCCCCAGCCCGCGCCGGGCCGCTGTCCCCAGGCCTCTGCCGAGACGCCCTCTCCCACGCAGCGCCCCTCTTTCCACGCTCACTTCCAGCAGCTTCCTTTCGGAGCTTTTCCTGACCCTCCTCGTCCACCTGCAGCTCCCCAGGCAGCAAGGACTGTGTTCCCGTTCACGTCCACTGTACGGTGCACGCTTTATTCCAACAGCTGCCCGTCTCCCCCCGCCGCCCCGCCACACCCGGTCACGTTCGTATTCGTGGCCTCGGCACCTAAAGGCTGCACTGGCTTGTCGAGTGGAGAAACGAGCGGAGGAATGAATGAGCGGGCGCAGGAACAGGTGCCCTCTTCCCTTCCTCCCTGGTCCTCTAGCTGACTCTCTCCTCTTCCAATCGTTTTTGCTTCCAGGGCTGGCTTGGCCACTGACTCTGTGATCATGGATAAGTGACTTCACGCCTCTGCGATTCTGTCCCCTCTCAGTAAGAGGAGGGTGGGGGTAGACCTGGAGGCTGTCTAGGGGCCCCTTTCCTGCTCTAATGTATCATGACTCTGCTGTGTAACTTTGTAGGTGTCAGTATCTGCTGGGATAGAAGAGTCTCCCAAGGCCATACTCTCTGCCCCAGGCACCCTCTAGGACCAATGTCACTTAATCCACTCAATTGTATGGCTTTCATATCTTCAAATTCCCCCCACCCCACCCCACCCCTTCCCTTAAACCGCTGCTGGAACTCAGGCCTCCATTTCCTCCCGTGTGATCTGCCCCAGGACCCACTCAGTGATCCCCTGCCTCCTCCAAGTCCTTCCTGTCCGCACAGCTCAGACTGCCAGTCCTGGAGCCCGGTCTCCAGGACACCTGATCTGGGGGCAGAGGCGTCTGCAGAGATCGCAAGGAGACTTTATGGTCTGGATTTGCTATTGGAATCAAAAGTCCTCGACTTGAAATCACTTTCTTCCACACATCTCATGTGTGATTCCATTTTTATTGGAATCCCTTGTAGCCTTTGCCATATGAACTTTCTGGGCAGATCCCCACTTCCTTATTCACAGAGGGCAAGTTGGGTCTGGAGAGAGACGTTCAGCTTCCCAGTGCCTGCAAATCAGTCGTGTTTGCGCCCGTCTCTGCCTTCTCGTCCTTTCTCTGAGAAGACACCGGCTCCTCCTGTGTTGTGGCTCCGATTTGTTCTTGCTTCCTCAGGGACTGTCAGCTTTTACCTCTGACTGCTAGACATGCGCAGATCTCGCTGATTTTTAAATTTCCCCCTTGGTCCTCTATCTAGTTCTTTATTTCCCTTCTTTCTCTTGGTCAAGTTCCTTAGAATGCTGATTTCCACTCACCAGCTCCCTCTCACCTCCGATCCATCATTCAGGCCCCGAACATTGGGTTTTCTGCTTACTCCATTTCAGCTGCTCATCGCAGCAGCTGAGTCCATGGACCCTCCCTCCCTAAGGAAAAAATTCCATCAGAATAACTAATGGTTCCCCCCTAGAGCTCTCATCACTCTGTGACTCCCAATCCGCTGTCTGTCAAAATCCTCCACATCCCTCAAGATCCCACTGCAGCCGCCCCTTCCCAGCTGGAGTGAATACCCCCTCCCTTGATGCTCCCCCCTATAGATTTTGGCTCTCCTCCAAAGATCCAAGCTCATGGCCATCTCTCCCAGGGTCCCTCTCCTCCTGGGTGACACATTCCCTGAGCAACACATCCACCCAAGGCTTCACTGCCTCTCAGGTAGAAGTGACCCCCAGTCACTTTTGCCAGCTGTTGGTCAAACCAGGCTGATGCCACAGCCAGCAAGCCCCGACCTCCTGTGACTTACCCGGTTCAGCCGTGCTCTCACCCGCTTCGTGGTTCAGGTGACTTGGGAGGGATCAGAGGAGGAGGTGGCTGGGATCTGCACCGTCACTGGAGAGCTGGCTCCTTCAGGCCGTGGCCTTGTCCTCCTGCCCAGCCCGTGGTTGCAGAGGGAGCATGTGTGCAGGTTCTCCAGGGCCACACCTGCAGGCCGTGCATACCTGCTGGGAGGCTGGGGACAGAGTCTAGCACTCTCTGGAAGAAGAGAAAACAAAGACGCTGGTGAACTGATCCAGCCCAGACCTCTCTTTGTCCCAGAGCTGCAGGGCCAGTGGGCCAGAAGAAAGCCCCACTGGGACAGCTGACAGCCTCCTTACTCTGCACACTCAAAACTGAACTTGCTTCAACCCCAGACTTACTGTACCTTTATATTCCTGTCCTGGTAGTGGCACTGTCACCCACCCAATTCCTGAGCCGGAAGCCTGAGAGGGACCCCACCCTCCGTGACAAGCCTCACCCTCCTGGTGTGCCTCCTAGGCTGCTCCTGTCCCTGCCTTCCCGCTGCCTCTAGCTACCCCGCCTCTGACCTATCTCAGTAGCTTGATGACAGATTCCTCTGCATCCAGTCTCATCCTCTTTAATTCTTCCTGAGATAGAATTTGCATTGTGGCCCTTCCCTACAACTCCGTCGCATAACGGCAGGGCCCTCCAGCCCTGCGCCCTTGCTCTCCACCTCCTACCCGCCAGCCTGCTCTTTCCAGCCCGGTGCCCCGTTTAGAGGAAAGCAGCCGCATTTCCACACTCCCCTCTGTGTGTTCACAGGAAGATGCCCGGACGCTCCTGCTCCCCTCCACTTGCAATCTCCCTTTTGTCCTAGAAGGCACAGCTCAGGTGTCCCTTTCTCAGGGACCCTTCCAGACCACACACCCCCCCCCAGATGGAGTGGCCCACCCCCTCCATGGACATTACTGTTGGTCATTTCACAGAATGGTCTCTGTCTTGGGATTTGCAGTTTGAAATAAAACACTTGAAAGTACCACAGTCATGAGCAGAAAGCTTGGTGATCCTGCAGGAACTGTTATGTGGATCCAGAAGACAGAGGCAGCTGAAAGAAAGCCGAGCCAGGACGTGCATCTGTGGGACATCATTTGAACCCTACAGCATCTGGGTCTGCAGCCACATCTATGCCCTGGTTTAAGTGAGGACAAGAACCAGTTAAATATGTCAGGAAACGTACCCTTCCTCTGTGGTCTTAGTGTGATTTGTACACAATAATGGATTCAGTTTGAAACTCTAGAAGGTGGCTCTAGTTCTTTCTTCATCTCATAACCAGATGATTAACTTATCCCTCCTATAGAACTTTGGGAATTCAAAGTACGCAACAATAACCACTCCTGTGGAAAAACAGTTAACAGAATCTCAATTTATTGACAAGTAAACAGAAAAAGGACCCGTATTGGTTAAGAACTCTCTAGTTTGCAAGTCACAGCAAACCTCACTTAAACCATCAAGCCCTTTACTCCTGTGGAAAAACAGTTAACAGAATCTCAATTTATTGACAAGTAAACAGAAAAAGGACCTGTATTGGTTAAGAACTCTCTAGTTTGCAAGTCACAGCAAACCTCACTTAAACCATCAAGCCCTTCATTTTCAAACTACCAATAATCCTCAGAGAGAGGGAGGAGGGAGGGAGGGAAGGAGGGAGGGAGAGAGAGAGAGAGAGAGACTGGATCGAGATTCTGATCAACATGCCTAAAGTTCATATGACTGGACCAGGTTGGTCACGTGGCCAGGCGAGTGGCATATGTCAATCAGGGTCATTTCTGTAGCCACATGGGGTTTCCCAAAGGAAGGAGGGAGAAATGAGCACTGGGCAGACAACAGCAGATGGTATTACAACACCTCTTCCCTAAACAAGTATGTAAGGAGACCAGAACTTTCTCTCTGAAGCTGTGTCTCTTCCCTCCCTCAGTTACCCACCTCTCGGACAGAATTAATCCGTCCCTCCTCTGTGTTCCCACTCCACTTCAGTCAGTATATAATGACATGGGCATAAATAGCCCCTTATATAGCATTATAATAATTCTTAATATATCTGTCTTGGCCACTGGACTGAGGCTACTCAAAAGCAGAAGTAAAGTGTTTTCATTTTTGTACTCGCAGCACCTAGGCAGACTCTCTAAGCTTGGCACATTGTGGGTGCTTAATACCTGTGGTGGGGTTTATGAATGAATAAATAAATAGCAGCATGGTCTACAGAAACATTTAATCCCTCAGCACTGGCTCTTCTGGGTCAAGTGGCCATCATATGGAATGGGAACTGTGGTCGTCCCCTATGCTGTGGATCCATCCAGCATGGCACCGTTTCCTTTGTCCTGTATATTCACCTGTGGATCTTCTGACAAAATCTGCACCAACTCTTCCTTTGTGGTTTCTTGAAGGACACAAAATTCCACTGGATCCTGCTAGCCAAGCAATTTGACAGACTGGGAAGAGCTTGGGGTGGGATCCTGTCCCCTGCTGTTTTCCAGAAGGATGGGATTCACGTGCCAGCCCTGAGCTTTGCCTCCACAGGCACCCCACGCTCTAAGGGGTTGGTCAAAATGCTAGTGTTCAGACAGCCACAGACCCCAGACATGCTCCAGGGGAAGGAAGGAGGTGCCCGTCTTTGGGAAGAAGCCAAAATAGTGGCCAAGAGCACAGACCTTGGTGTCAGACAAACTTGGTCGGCATCACACTTATCAGCTCTTTGGACTTGACTTAGCAAGTCACTTATTCTCTCTTCTGTAATATGGGTTAATAATATCTTCTTCACAGAGCTGGTGTGAAGAATAAATAAGACGCTGTCTTTAAAGTGCTCAGCACACAGTTAAGTCCTCAATGCCACGTAATCATAGTAAGTGGATTCCCTGTCCTTCCCCCAGGAGTTTGTGGGTCTTCATGCTGTGGCCAGTTCGACCATTTAACTGCGTAGGAGAGAGCATAACTCCTCTCATTTCCCACTGCTTGGATCTATGAAGCAAAATAAAACCCAACAGATACTACAACAAGACCCAGTTTTCTTCTCTAAGGGTCCAAATGATATAAATTTTAAAATCTGGGTTAAAATGAATTAAGCCACAAAATTTTAAGAATCAGGTGTTGTAGTCTGGCTTTGGAACACAACCTCGAACACCTTCCTGAGCCAGGTATATAAACAGTTGAGTGGGGATGCCAGCCATTGATGGTGTGAGGCCATCGCAGGTGTGGGGGGCTGCAGCAGCTGAGGGCCAAGCCCCATCTAAAGTGAACCACAGCTATGACACAGCAGCAGCAGCAACAGCAGGTTATTGTCACACAGAAATGTAGACTCAGGGTTGCTAGAACTTGGAACAATACCCCAGTTTCAGAAAGGGTGTCACTCGTTCACATTTTTTTCCCAAATATCATGTAAAAACATGTCGGAGAGGCAGCTCTGGTCAGTGGGCCTGCTATGGCCTAGGATCACCAGATGTGACTTCCGATTGCAGCTGATGCCTTGCCAGTGGTGTTTCTCAAAGCAAATTAACATTCCCAGTTGAGCAGGCCAATTCTTACCACGTGGAAGAATTTTTCTAAACTCTTAGGAAGGTAATTCATTCCTACCACATGGGAAGGCAATTGTTTTCAATGACTATGCCAAAACTTATTCTTCCCATGTGTTATTTTACATCTCCTTCAAAGTCAACCTCACGATTCATCTTTCTGATGTATTCTACTCATCTGACTCCATTTACTTGCTCCACAGCTCTGATATGCTCCATTTACTCTATGCTAATCTGCGGTCATATTGCTTTGTGATAGAGTTTCAGGTATTCCACGTTCGTGTACCAGATAAGGTAACATAGTCATAAATGTATGTCTAAAACATGACAGAAATTTGTTTCTTGCTCTCTTAGAACAGCCCTGAGTAGTTCCAGATTGGGGACAGGGTGAAGGGTCCAGGCTGATAAGGCTCTGCCACCTTCCAACACATAGTTTTCTAAGTGGTTGTAGTTGTCTCCAACCAGAGGGCTGAAGGGGAAAGAGCACGGAGGATCATCCATGGGAACGTTTTATGAATCCGGGCTGGAAATAAGAAAACGGTGTATGTGCCCACATTCCTTTGGTTTGAATTCAATCACATGGGCTCAGTCAGCTGCAAGGGAATCTAGGAAATGTACTCTGTGTGCCCAGGAAGAGGAGATATTTTGGTAAGCACCTACCAGTGTCTGCCAATGGATCCAAATACACATTTCATCTTCTTGCCCTCACAGAGTTCACCCTCCCAGGGGCAATAACCCAAAGTCCCATCCAGCTATTACCTCCAGCTCAAACTCTAGGTGAGGCACATGTCTGGATGTGGCTCTTTAAGGTCTAGTGACCTTCGTACTAAGACAAATTATCTTCCCCTCCACTGACAATGCACAATGGTGGAGCTGGGCACAATAACTGCAATAAAACTCCTACTGGAAGGAAGCACGGGAGACATCAGTAGGCCCCAGTCCTCAGCACCTATGAAATCCTGCTGGGCAGCCATTGAGAAGACCCTTTGTGCTGGCAGTGGGGGAAGTTCTCTGATTAGACCCTGATTCTGCTCTCTGGGAAGAAATCCCTGGTTCGTTGTTCTCCACTGCTCCAGGCTCCTGCCTCTGGGAGGCTTCTCTTGTCCACTCTCTCCCACGGCCACATATGACACGCGTGCTGGGGAGAATGCCCTTCTTGGGAGCTGGACAGCCTTTGATGCCCACGTCACCCACTTCCAGCCCCTGCAAGTTTCAGGGCCTGAGGGTTGTTTGAAGGTTTCCACAATGTTTTGTTATTGTTATTTAAGTTGGGGTTGGCTTGAATTTTCCTTGGCAGTCAGATTTCCTTTCCTCAAAAACCTAGTAGGCTTCTCCCGTTTCTGGTCAATTTAATGTGTCAGTAGCAAGACTGGAAATACTGTCCTGCTCAAGCCTGTTTTATGTTTTATTACTTCCTGTCCCCTACCTAGAAGTCATCTGAAACAAAAGGCGTGTGTGGGGAGTTCATACCCTCAGTCCCATCTTTACCGGAGGGATGAAGCACCTTGTTTAACTGAAAAGCCTGAATGAGTCTTTATTGATTTTTCAGTCTTATTTCCAATACTTTGGGGTAGAGAAACAAGAGGCCTCAAATTTCTGCACCTTTTATTCCCTCTCCTTTCTACTCACAAACTGACTACAGACGGTCAGACTCTAGTCAGACTGACTACAGACGGTCCCTAACTTACGATGGTTTGACTTAAGATTTTTCAAGTTTCCCACGATGGACAAGCAATACGCCTTCACTAGAAGCTGTCCTTCGAGTACCCATCCAACCATTCTGTTTTTCACTTTCAGTATTCAATAAATTACAGGAGACATTCAACATTTTATTATAAAACAGGCTTTGCATTAAACGATTTTGCCTGACTTTGGGCTACATGTGTTCTGAGCATGTTTAAGGTAGGCCAGGCAAAGCTATGGTGTTTTGTAGGTTAGGTGTACTAAGTGCACTTTTGACTTCTGATATTTTCAACTTATGATGGGTTTATCAGGATGAAAGCCCATCATAAGTCAAGGAGCATTTATAATTTTTTCTTGAGCTCACCTTTTTCTTGAAAAACATAGGAGGAGTAACACGGAGGAATTTTTTGCCCAAGGGTGAGGAGTAACAGGTCTCTAACATTCTGGTCCCTCAGATCAACACGCTAACTAGGCACATGGTCGCCCTTCTAAGGTATCACAAGCAAGAGTTTTATGGAGTATTTTGCCACTTAACTGGGCAATGCTGGGTCTCAGTGTCTCCAGCCTCCAATAGTCTCCTCATCACCCAACCACATAGTCAAGGGCACATAGTTAAGGTTTCTTACAGCAGCACCCCACTTCAGGGTACTCATTTCCCTGTTAGCTAAGGTTAGCCACTGAAGCAGTAGATTCTAAAAAGCTTAATTGCAGAAATACTCTTGTTCCTGGAACTATGTTGCCTGGTTCCGGGTTAGTGGGGGGGGGGGG